>NW_026867331.1:0-11485 GCF_026571515.1 Ruditapes philippinarum | reverse complement strand
TTTTAAAGCTGTGAATACATGCACTGGCTTAGTTACCTCAGATTTGGCAGGGAGGTTGTCCTTGAGCTCTAAATGGCCACTGTTGATTCTGACAAAGTGGTTTGCGGGGGTATTCACGCCATGACAGTGGCAGTTCTAGTTATAGTAATAAAATTTTATTAAAGAAATTTAATAGACTAAGAGGATGAAGTACATCACACAAAGCAAAACAACGGAAAACTAAATGGAATGGCTAATGTCTCTGCTGGCAGGCAGACTTTCTGGGTGCAAACAATTTCTTCAGTGAGAAAATCGTAACGTCTCGTACATTTTAAGGAATTTCATTCAAATTTTTTCAGAAATATTATGTAAAATGCCTGAATTTATTATCTTGTGCATTGGCGCACATTGTTCCTATGACGTTATCATTTTTGACAGGATTAGCACTTTGTTTCTTTACATAATTACATTATGATATAGGGGGTATTTAGATTTACCTTTGTCCGTCCGTCAAGCCGTTCTCATTTTGTTTCTAATTTTGTGTGGCAGGTAGCTCGAACAGTATTTGACCTAATCATGAAACTACAGGACTGTTGCCCAGCATATGTAGTTGCCTACCTGGGTATTTTTTGTGGATTTATTTAGTATTTGTTGAGTTGTTGCCCTTGACTTTGTAAAAACCGTTCCATTATGTTGTGTTATTTGTTCCTTGAGTGCTTGAGTTAGGATCAACAAACTTTACAGGAATAATTATCAACATCATTGTTAAGCTATGCATCTGGGGTTTTGCATGTGGATTTTTATCAGTTTTGTTAGAGTTATTGCCCTTGACTTAGTTTAAATTTGCAATTTTCAACTTGTTCATGTATAGCTCAAAAAGTATTTGACCTGTAGGCCTGAAAGTTTACAAGAATGTTGGTCAGCACGTGTACGAATGCACCTTGGGATTTGCTTGTGGATTTAGTCATTTATTTGTAAAGTTCTTGCCCTTAATAAAAGAATTTTAGTTTTCAACTTTTGGCTTATGTAGCCCAAAATATTTGACATAGAGTCTTAAGATTGACAAAACAG
The DNA here is from genome assembly GCF_026571515.1 of Ruditapes philippinarum. NCBI lineage: Eukaryota > Metazoa > Mollusca > Bivalvia > Venerida > Veneridae > Ruditapes > Ruditapes philippinarum. The sequence continues at coordinate 10,435 of NW_026867331.1, read as the reverse complement.
TGGAGTGTGGGGGCACAGTGTACTCATTTCGAGTTTATATAACTTAATTATTGGCAGAAAACCTGCCTTTTTGACGATTTCTTGATAAAGTGCTTTTCTTGATCGAGTGTGTCGGCAATAGTTACATATAACAAAATATGGCTATCGGTAGTACGAGGTTTCATTACGCTTGAATGAAAAACATTTCGAATATGTGCATTGAAAATGTGTATTTATTGCTAGCTGTGGTTTAACAAGACTGCATTGTGAATTCTTTGAATAAGAAAAAATTAATCTGGGACTTCACATTGACTGCATTGACATGTCATCTGCCGTTCGAAGATGGTACACTTTGCCTCTGGAAATAAAGGTGCAATGAAAAACGGTTGGAATGGATGTTCGTTTTGGTTGACGTTATAAAATCCCATGATTATAGGCTTCGTCTTTTCATCCAATAAGCAACTTCTCAGCTAGGGACACAAGGAAAATTGTTCCATCGAAATAAGTTCAGGTATAAAATACGTACATTTATGTATGTAAACGGCATCGGAAAATAATTTGCATTATTGGATAGGATACTTTTGAATTTCTTACAGTATTTTACTGCAAATCTGTCATAAAATATTAATATAACGTATTAACTTTTAGTCGCTGATGATGAAACACAAAACAAAGGATGTCCGTGTTCCAGTCGTGTGAAAATGTGTTGTTTTATTTTTCCTTTTATCTGGATAGAGGTCTAACTTGTCTACTTAACCAGCGTTTATCACTTTTCACCCTTCTTAATTCCTCAAGGTGATTAAATAAGAACAACACTGTTATTCAAGAAAACTTTAAAGATTTTACATATCTTAATATACAATGAAATCATAGTTAATCAAAAACTATAACCATCTTTGTAATACATCACTGCAATATCCGAAGTACGACTTTAATATAAAGCGTGCAGGTGAGAGATAATTTTGCTTTTTTTGACACATTCTAAAGTACACATTTACGGTTAGTATATTCCATAATTAGACTAGATTAAATCATAATATACATGTATGTCACACTTTTCAATACTTTAAACGGTAAAAAAACCACGAAATTTCTATATAATTTAGCTTGAATCTTCAGTCGTGCCATTTTAAACTTCCATACAAATAAACCATGCATTTTTATCAAAGTTTTGAAGCTCAATTCTTGTATGGCATTTTTTTTATCTCTTTCTCCTATTTTCACATTCTATAATGTTAACAATAAAAACAATGAAATTTGGAGTGTCATTTTGATCTTTTGTAGGTTCTTGTACAAACTACATCTTGCGCTGTGAGTTTCTGAAAAGAAAAGAAGAAAAGTGATATATCAGTTTGCCTTTTTAACGTTCCAATGACAACCCACGTGCAAGTTGCGGAAAATTCTATAAATAACATCCTGACAGGTTTTGGTTAATATCGCTTTTAATCCCTTCAAGATCCTGTTACACATTTTTTATGGTTTTTAATCATAAATATGATGCTCTGATAAAGATTTATCAATATTGTAGGTTCCAAAAAGCATTATTTATAAAGATATTACAGAATTTAACATTTCATGTAAATAAAGGGAGGTAATAAAAATTATTTTCTATAAAATTTAAGTCAATTTTTACAACAAGAAACGAATGAAAATATTTTAATGATTACATATAAATGCACAAATATTAGCAGTACATATTGTACATATTCTTCGATGTTTGAAAATTGTTTTATTTGCATAATTATGTACATATATATAATTTCACTTTGTATGGTAAACCACTTTGATCACAACATACAGGATCTTTAACGGGTTTTCTTATAAACCTCTACACATTAAAGACGTTTTCCGGAGTTTTCATATAGACAAGTTTAAAGAAATTCTATTGAACAGTTTTAATTTTGCCTATATGTCTATATGAAAACTCCCGAAAACGTCCTTAACCAGAATGCAATGCCATAAATGCACCTCCATGGTTTTATTTAAACATTCTTACCCAAATACGTAGATGAATGTAAAGTCTAAGTTGCTAAAAATCCGAATGAATGGAATTGATAACTTAAATTTATACTAGTGGGCGTTTAATATGCCAACTATGTTTCAAAGAAAGTAGTGGCTGCTGAAAAGTGTGAATAAAACTATCAAACAAACGGAATACCCCATTAGCAATAAACGTCTTAACTTAATTTTGTTAAGATCTACAGGTCATATTCAACTTCCTAACCAACTCTTAGATCTGTAGGCTATGTAGATTTTTAGTTATTTAACAGCAGAAATCAACCGTGACCTTTGACCTCCTGACTTCAAATCCAATAGGAGTCATCTAGTAAACCAAAGTCCTAACTAAATTCGAATAATCTAAGAACTTCACACCAAAGCGAAAGGTTCACACCAAAGGTTCTCTAGTTATTGGCTGTACAAGAAACTACGACCTTGACTTTTGCAAACTGACCTTAAAATCAATAGGAGTCATAGATCTACTAGCCTTGGTTAACTTCCACACCATATATTAGGACTGTAGGCTAAACCGTTCTTTAGTTAGTGGCCGGATAATTAAGGTGTGGACTACGGAATATCCTATTTTACCAAATGATGAGAGGATTATTAAAATTGAGAACAAACAACATTATTATAAGACAAACATGGTGATATTAATCTCAAGGAGACCGGTATATACCGGGTATTTCCAACTCAAATCGTGCATGATTAAAACCAACTTAAGAGTAGCTATCTCTCGATTTTTCTTTTGAATACTATTATAGTTTCACGATTTTTTTTTTACAAATGGAGATGTACAAAGTCCCTACCATAACCATTGTATCCCCGGACCATTCACGACATATTGTGGAGTCCACATCACCTTTCTGTGTAGCCATCAGTTTCTGTCCATCCATTGACATGACGGTCTGTTTATAGAATAAAGTTGTATCTATATACACGATTATAGGAGATAAAAAAACTTAAAAAATAGTATTATATCACGAGATAAAACAATAGAATACGATCAAATATTTGAGTAACTGATATTTCTTTACGACATGTATTCTTTTGTTAGAGTTGATAAGCAATTATAGATATATTTTGAAACCCCTGTGAGGGAACCCATCGTACCTGCACTTTCCGACCGTCTGCTGTCGTTTCTTCAAACACATCTCCAATGACAAAGTCTATTTCAGTTGTTTTCAGTGTCGAAATCGTCTTTATTTTCCACCTACCATTTTCAACTGTGATTTCCTGGGTAGGTTTGATAGTTGCCGCCATTTTCCTCATCACGAGACCAACACCTGCTCGACAGAAATACTAAATTTGAGCCGCGTCACGACAAAACCAACATTGTGCGTTTGCGACCAGCATGGATCCAGACCAGCCTGCGCATCCGCTGTTCGCTTTACAAATAGGGAATATGATAGCCCTGATCAGACTACGCGTATGCTGGTCTGGATCCATGCTGGTCGCAAACCCATTATGTTGGTTTTGTCGAGACGCAGCTCTAATAATATTAATTAGGGTTTTTAGGGTTTTCATGACGAAGAACGGGCTGGAGAAAGATATGGAATGAGATGACACCGCTAGTGGAGGTGTGGCCGTCTCACGAGCAAGTGCACGGACGTTATGACTCATGGCTTTTTCGTTCGGCGGCCTAGAAAAATAAACGTGGACTTTTGAATCACATGCCTCCGTTTCAGTTTTAAAATATGTAAAATATTTTCTGCCAAACTACTTGCAAAGACTTTGGAACATTGTAAGTTTGAAATATATGAAAACTATTGAAAATAATGAAAAGTAAAGGAACCCCACTTTTTAAATCTTGGAGAAGTAGAAGTTTACTTTACGAGCAAAGAAACTTAAAATTGTTGAATTTAAAAAGTAAAGTAAAGGAATTAGAGTTTTGGTGAATGAAGGTGTTTACAGTGATTTTGTTTTGTTTTGTACATTCCATTTAAGTGATAGCTCAAGAACAAACGCAACTTTTCGGCCATTTTCGTCACTCTCCGGTAAAGGACTGTGGCAATCTGATTAAAATCAGCACATAATTAATGCGATCATAGGTCCCTCACCACTGTAGGTTCGATCCTCACTCGGGTCTAAATCTTTCATGTGAGGAAGCCATCCAGCTGGCTTACGGAAGGTCGGTGGTTCTACCCAGGTGCCCGCTCGTGCCTGAAGTAATGCCCGGAGGGGCACCTGGGGTCTTCCTCCACCAATAAAGCTGGGAAAAAAATCGACGAAAAATTTCGGCGGGACGCTCTAGAATGACCCGACTTGAGTGTACGGTCGCCCATATGGGCTTTCCGGCGGCGACCTTAAATAAACGCATAAAAAAAAAAAAAAAAAAAAAAAAGAAGAAGAACTTTAGTCAGATTGAGGACTATGGATAACAAGGCGTTTAAATGTAGTTCTTTTTTACTTTGAGACAAATTTGCTCATAGGTCCTAATCTTTCACCATAAATATTAAGCAAATAGAAACATTTGTTCACCACAATAGTTTATCAGCAAGACAAATTACACTCAGTGTAATTTAGATATCTTAATCTCGACGCATATATCAAAATGAGCTAATCAATTCGTAGATATATATTCATTTGAATTGAAATGAGCCGCGTCACGACAAAACCAACATAATGGGTTTGCGACAAGCATGGATCCAGACCAGTCTGCGCATCCGCACAGTCTGATCAGGATCCATGCTGTTCGCTATCAGTTTCTCTACTTGTTATAGGGTTTGTAAGCGAACAGCATGGGTCCTGATCAGACTGCGCGGATGCGCAGGCTGGTTTGGATCCATGCTGGTCGCAAACCCATTATGTTGGTTTTGTCGTGACGCGGCTCAAATGATTTTCATTTTATCAAGGTTTTTTACTATGATGAAAACTAGGTCTAAAACATATACCGTATATTTATAGCCTTGCGTTACGCCATAAATTGAATTTATATGTTTACATACTTTAACCGAACATTTAGTACACTGCCAATACTTAAACCCACGACATAAATTACTTAAGTCTTTTCAAAACTGTATATCACTAGTTGATTTATTGAGCAGAACACTTCTATCTAAAATGCAAGAACAGTAGAACAGTATCTGGAATGCAAAAACGACACCTTGAATGCAAAAAGGGTACCTAAAATAAGAAGAAACGACACCTTGAATGCAAAAAACGGCACATGAAATGCAAAAAAACGCCCTTTGAATGCAAAAACGGCACATTGAATGCAAAGTGGCATCTAAAAGGCAAAAAAAAATAAAAAAAATAATAATAATAATAATAAAACGGCACCAGAATTGCAAGAACATATTTTATATGCTTTCTCTTTAACAGCCGAAATTTTAAATTAGATAATTTCAGCCTTCAAATAGAAGTCCAAATTTTAGATATTTGTTTTTTTTGTTGTTTTTTTTCAGATTGTAGCGTTTTCTAAAATTCAGCAATTAACAATGCAATAACTAGTCACTAGCTGGAAATAGTTTAAAAACTGCCAAACATCAGTCAGATAAAAGCTAGGCGAAAACACAAAAATATGCAGAAGACAGCCAGACAACAGACAAACAATATTCAGACAAAAGTCCGACAATATTCGCAATATTCAGACAATAGTTCAATAGTCAAACAATAATTATACAATACATGTAGTTAATATTCAGACAATATTCCAACAATTTTCTGAAGATATTCCAAAAGTATTTAAAATACTTAGACAATAGTCCATCAATATTCAGACAATAGTCCAACACTTTTTATACAATTGTTCTACAATATTTAGACAATAGTCCAACACTATTTAGACAATAGTCCAACACTTTTTATACAATTGTTCTACAATATTTAGACAATAGTCCAACAATATTCAGACAGTAGTCCAACACTTTTTATCCAATTGTTCTGCAATATTTAGACAATAGTCCAACAATATTCAGACAGTAGTCCAACACTTTTTATACAATTGTTCTACAATATTTAGACAATATTCCAACAATATTCAGACAACAGTCCAACACTTTTTATACAATTGTTCTACAATATTTAGACAATAGTCCAACAATATTCAGACAACAGTCCAACACTTTTTATACAATTGTTCTACAATATTTAGACAATAGTCCAACACTATTTAGACAATAGTCCAACACTTTTTATACAATTGTTCTACAATATTTAGACAATAGTCCATCAATATTCAGACAACAGTCGAACACTTTTTATACAATTGTTCTACAATATTTAGACAATAGTCCAACAATATTCAGACAACAACCGAACACTTTTTATACAATTGTTCTACAATATTTAGGCAATAGTCCAACAATATTCAGACAACAGTCGAACACTTTTTATACAATTGTTCTACAATATTTAGACAATAGTCCAACAATATTCAGACAACAGTCGAACACTTTTTATACAATTGTTCTACAATATTTAGACAATAGTCCATCAATATTCAGACAACAGTCGAACACTTTTTTATACAATTTTTCTACAATATTTAGGCAATAGTCCAACAATATTCAGACAACAGTCGAACACTTTTTATACAATTGTTCTACAATATTTAGACAATAGTCCAACAATATTCAGACAACAGTCGAACACTTTTTATACAATTGTTCTACAATATTTAGACAATAGTCCAACAATATTCAGACAACAGTCGAACACTTTTTATACAATTGTTCTACAATATTTAGACAATAGTCCAACACTATTCAGACAACAGTCTAACACTTTTTATACAATTGTTCTACAATATTTAGACAATAGTCCAACAATATTCAGACAACAGTCTTAACACTTTTTATACAATTGTTCTACAATATTAAGACAATAGTCCAACAATATTCAGACAACAGTCGAACAATATTCATAATTTTTTTCAACAATATTTAGACAATATATATGCCATCAATATTCAGACAACGGTCTAACAATATTCAGACAGTAGTTCAACAATACTTAGACAAAAGACATACGTCAGTCACATACGGATTACAGTAACAAAACAATAGTCAGACGATAACAGGACGCTAACCGGAAATTAGCCAGCCAAACAAGCGATAGCAAGACATTTACAAAATTTGCCTACCAGCACATTTATTTGGAGGGGCTTTGTCCACTATGTCAATTTTAGATGGGAGGACTTTTGTCCGTTTCCACATTTCAAGACACTAGCTACAATGTATACAACAGAAAGAAGACAATACATCTAGTTAGCCACTGTCAGTATCAAAATTTTAATATTATCTGCGTTCTTCATTTAAGTACATGTATTTTGAATGGGAAACAGATTAGGAGAGGGAACCAGATAAATACACGGAAAGTGTCGAAATTTGCCGAATATACACGATTTTATAAATGATGCATGTATAATAACTTTGAGCCTTTAAATTTCATAATCATGCATGATTTGGACAAAGTTTTGGTCTAAGGCGCCATTTAATTTGAGACCAATACTCGTAGTCGTAAACCCTAGCGGATCAGTCACGTGGTAAAATTTTCGCTACATGTCAATTTACTGCGAGTAGGATATATATACCCTTATCTCCCAACCCCTCTTCTCGGATTCATTTTTTCCGCTATTACCGCATTTTAACTATTATAAAATGTATAAGTGTAGCTATTTTACAATCCCGCAAAGTTAGATTGGTGCGAAAAAAGTCATTGTTACAAATGGATATTTTCAGCTGCTTCAAAACGACCACAGTTATTCAATCTAAATAGCCTTTTGACCTTTGGTAACTTCTGAAATCAATGGAGTTTTTTTTACAAATATACATGTATATTACAATTGCGTTCTTTTTTTAAGATGATTCAAGTATTTACTTTTTTTTCAATTACATTTATATATAGATAAGGTAAATGAGAATTTTGATAGAATAAACTGTTATCGTTTTGATTTCACAATGAGCTTTAATCACGTTCAGCAGTTCTACATTACATGAAAATATCGATGTTATGTACGGAACCACCAGTTTTTTTATACAGCAACTATCGGCATGGAATCTGGGATCTTCAATACATTACCCAATATTTCAAAATTCAATTGATATATTGTTGTTATGCGAGTCTAACCAAACAACTAAATAAAATAAAATAAATGATAAAAAAATAAACTCAACTCACCCACTGCTTTCATATATGCGTCAAAGTTTTCAGTCTCCACTAACTGCCATGTCCCTGTTGCAAAATCAGCCATCCTGTTGTTTTGTGTGTGTTTTTGTTTTGTTTTAATTTTAATTTCTATGTGTAATTTCAGAAGTGAAATAAAAGTTTACAAAAGTCCACGTGGTCGTTCTCTCTCTATATCAAGATCAACGTGCTTATCTGTGAACCACTAGACAGTTATAAACGTTCATTTGACATACAACAGAGTAAAATGTAATCTCGAAAACTGAAAGATATAAATTAGCTGTTCTCCATAACTTTAAACAAGTTTAACATATACTTAATCGTACTTTAGTTTCGATTATCTTCAGTCTGTTGCGGTATTGGTATTTACTTGTTTTGGTAAATCGAACGCAGTACTCATAATTATGAGTATTGAATAATAATCAAGCGTTCTGTCCGTTTTTTAATGGTCGCGTGCAATAAAAAGAATCTGATTGTGCGAGTTTAATGGTCAATATGACAAATCAAACGTCAATATATAATTACACATTGACAACTTTTGTATTTGATGTCTATTTTTGATATCAATTAACATTACCGGAGTCCTGCACATATTATTGAACGGTCCGAGGTATGTGATGGTTTCTTGCAACAAACAAACGAATTAATATGCAATATAACTTATGATTTAAACCGTCGTAAACATATTAGCATCCTTCAATGGACTGTATTTTATTAAATGAAAATGCACTTGGAAATTATTTTTTTCAGACTTATTTCACAAACATTTCTTGTTCTCAGAATATTTTGGAAAACATCAACTTTTGGGAAATTTTTAGGCGCATGTCTCAGACTTGGTAATTTACAGTGTCCCCCATATCAATTATCACTTCTAACTATGAAACAATGTTATGCACATATATAGACTTAAACGGATTACGTATCTTACATAAATAACCAACTTTGTCTCGACATTTCCGATTGGGAATATCGTCAGCCATTTGGGAATAATTTACTCTTTCAATTTGGAATATGACCAATAAAAGTTTTGCTATTCAGTCAGCAAAATAAAAAAATAATGTTTTTGGACCCACTGTATAATTGCATACACTGACTAAAACATTCAAATGTCAAAGCATTTTATGAGGGTGTGTTTTTATCACATATCGATAATAAGCGTAGAAATTTATCATTTTATTCATGTATAATGTTGTAAGCATGAAAAGCGATCCAAAATAGTATATTAGTAATGAAAATATTACAATTAATTGCTGGCATATATCATTTTGTTGTTAAATAAAAGTGTCAAAAATTGAATGACTAAGCGTCATTTTTTGTGTGTTTACTCACTACTGTCACTATGGAACACAAATAAGTTTCAAATCCGGCTTGTTTTTATTAAAGCAGCATGCCTCAAGATTCATGCTAATTTTCATAGTATTAAAAAGTAAAATGTTTTCGAGTTAACAATGATATTAGTGAACATATTGCAAACGGCACTTACAATTCAGGTAAATTACCAAATTGATGTCAAAATATGCAAAAAAGAAAAGCCCTTATTACGTTAGTAAATTTCGTGACTCTTGAAATTTTCCGGTTTTTTTTTTAAATCTAAGTGCATTTTCTCAAGTTTTGATTTTCTTCAAATATTTTTGACTCATCTTGACATTTCGTGCCGATTACCAATAATTCTCTACCGACGTATGACGAAAACTCCAGAAATTTCCAATCACATTATTAAGCATGATAATAAAGATAGGATGGTAATAATTGATTTAAGATTTGATGATGACAAAGGTAAAATATATATGGGTAGAACGGAGCTCAGAGAAAGGAATAAGGATAATAGATGACCTTACAAGAAAACAACCTGAAAGGATGAAGACTTGTAAAGAAGAAGGTAAAATCGGATATTACTATAAATGGCGATTTATGATTAGACCTGCTCGGAAAATGGGAAATGATAACAATAATCAACGAACGGAAAGTGTTAATAGTGAAAAGTTTGAGAAAAGTAATAATAGTGAAGACTATGGAGCAAGCATGCAAAGAAAGCAAATGGATTGGGAATCGCAAGTTGGAGCTGATGAGGAAAATACAGATTTATACATGGTTATAAACGATAAATGTGATAATTCATTTGCAGGAATCAAACGTGTAAACAAAAATGCTTCTGGCAATGATAATGGTGTTTTATAGGGGTGTGGCCAAAGCACATTACAACTTTCAGAACTTAAGTGTGTTTGCTGGAATATTGAAGGATTGAACAATAAGATATTTGATAAAGATTTGATTGATTATCTTAAATCTTTTTATATTATATGTTTTGTAGAAACTTGGTTGTTAGAAA
>NW_026867330.1:0-26663 GCF_026571515.1 Ruditapes philippinarum | reverse complement strand
GGAAAAATAAATTTAATGACAACATTCACAGTTACACAAAACAAAATTAAAAAAAAAAGATTATAGAATTATATATCGAAAAACAAAGTCACGTCACGTTGAAATATATTCACGGCCTTGCAAAAGTTCCATATATTAAGTAAAATATATATTTATTTATAATAATTCACGATATGTTATTAAAATACGAGATGTTGACTATATACCGAACATAGAAATATTAGGTCACAGGCAAAATTGTAGCAATTGAGTAAGGCCATCATGGATTTATACATAACTTTATTAAAGAGATAAAAATATTTATTATATACTTTGAAATGAAATATTGAGAAATATTGATGAAATAAAATGTGTATTTTCATTTTCCGTATTTTCACTGTAAAAATTTATTTTTCATTGCAGTGAAACATATTTTCCGTATTTTCACTGGTGACTTGCCGGACTACTTTCTTTTAAATTCTGCCAGTACTCAAAATTTAAGGGAAAGTCTTGCAAATTTTAATCTCCAGAAAGAGAAAAATGTATATAATAAACAGAAAATTCAATTTTTTTCTATAAATACATGATTTATTTTCATCTCGTGGCATGAAAATTACCATATTTCACTCGTTAGCCACTCATGAAATATTTATTTTCATACCACTCAATCAAAATAAATCATGTATTTATAGAAAAAACTTGAATATCCTCTATTTATTAATTTTGTTGACCAATGTCTATCTTATATGTATTGTAATATTCTACTTTTATTTTGCATTATTGCATAGAAGACTGAATGGGAGGGCTTGGGATCACCTCCAGTCTACCTTCTTATAAGACTTCTTCACAACAAGGCACATGTATAGCTGTCAGGAATGCGGAGCTAGTAAATTAAGGACCAGAGGAAGAAGTACCCTTACATTCAGGGGAAGACACACCAGCTGTGGGACCGGTACAGAAATAGGGATTTGACATCGACCGGTCTGCTTAAAAAATGACGTTACTATTATTCGAAAAAAAAGTCAAATAAAGATATGTTGTGTTTTACACAATACATGTTAATGCTATGTGATCGTCTTCGCCTTCTTTGTTTGTTGTTTGTAATTTAAGTAGTAACTAAGTTGTCAGATAATGCATATACTTGTGATTGCGTTCAGATAAAGACCTCAATATAACCATGTTACATACGAAAACGTAAATGTCAATTTCAATAATTCTGTAGCATTTTTCTAAAACTCTCCTATAATTTATGTAACATTAGAAAATCATATTAATAAAATATAGTAGACGAGTTGACCAAAAAGGTGCTATTGACCGAAATTGCAGGAACATTTGAGATGCAATATCTTTGACCTGATTCAAGCTTTTAGGATTATACATACTTACAGCCGATCCAATCTACCTGTTCGTACCATACAGACAATGCAATTTAATTTGTCGTTCACTCTGTTTTTCTGTAGCAGTAACGCATTGTCCAGTCTATGAATGGTTTAACATTTTCACTGTGGTTTTGTTTCAGAAGAAATATGTTTAAGTTTATCGGTCTGTTTACCTTATATTTTTTAAGCAGAATACAACATTTAAACATGAACATGGTGAGAATTTTGAAACAGCCGCAGATGTGTTCAAATGGCGGTTATCATATGGAACCTTCAGTGTGACACGTAAGTACTATTCCATGAAAAGCGGTCCCAAAATATATAAAAGAATGCGTGTGCCCTAATTGAAAAAAACAAACAAACAAAAAACAAACAACCCCCCCCCCAAAAAAAAAAAACAACAAAAAAAACAAACACACAAAAAAAACCAAAATACAATGGACAAAACTAAATAAAATGGAATTTTGAAGGGGGATCTGAGGTTATGAAGCCTGCGTGTCACAGATAAGCTGTCAAAAGACACATTAAAAATCAGGCAACATCATATCCTGAGAGTGATGGTAATAAATGGAGTAAAATTCTAGTAATTTGACTATAGAATTAGAGATTTTTTAATAAGGTCAATAAAGAAGAATAATGATTTATACGCAATATTTTGTTAAAGTTGATACTTTCAGCATTCAAAGAACAACAATGGATCACATACATACCGAGGGGCAGTAGTTAACATTTGTGCAGCTTGAACTATATGTCATTTAGAAATGAAACTGTCTTTTTTGTTAAATATAAAGTCACTTGGCGAACAACTGTTGTTCCCTTTTCGTGTAGTATTATGCTGCTAACCCGCTATTTTTAAAACTTGCTATTGAATTTTGAAAGAAAACTTTATAAATTATAATATTAAAATGAAGACACACTGGATGAACCATCAAGTAATTGGATAAGCGTTTCCTGAAAGCGCATGGTATACCGGACTAAAGAAATTGAAAGTAAATCAATATTATGTTACGCCAGGTAATTAACTTAAAATATATCAATCTTCAATTTTTTGTAAAACGATACCAATAATATTAATACCCTTCATATAAGATATGAATAATGCAACAAGAAAAATGAACACATATGACATATAATCATACTATAATAATAAACACAATGCATGTAAAGAACATGAACTATGAACATTTATATACACTTAAGAAATTTATCAAGAACACACATGCACAAAGAAATAGCGTTATTTTTTACATTTGTTATGATACCATTTTATTTTACATTTCTTATTTGAACATTGTATCATGTTATTAGATGGACAAGTACAGTACAGTTTAGTAATTTTAGGAAATACAGTTAATTTTCCATTTAGCAAACAATTAAACAAATCTGATCGCATTTACAAAGTAGCAAAACGTATTTGTGACATATTGACACTATGCTTATTTAAGACAAGTTCTGTAAAGGAAGACAATTGCAAACTCACCACAATCAAAATAATTAGTTTGTCTTTGAATATCAGGTACAATGATTCCTAAACAGTTATTTCTTGACTGATACAACATGTTACTGAGAGAACTGTACAGACATATTTGCGTTTACACTTTTATTGGACTTTAAACTGTCAAGTTCATAAATATGACCGTATACGAAAGTGCCCAATGATTATTTCCATTATAATGTATTTGTGCACTTGAGAAACTTTCTGTGTTTTCCAGTCACTTTTGCTTCATGTAAATTTGGAACATATTGACACCATTATTATTCAAGACAAGTTCTGTAAAGGAAGGCAATTGCAAACTCACCACAATCAAAATAATTAGTTTGTCTTTGAACATCAGGTACAATGATTCCTAAACAGTTATTTCTTGACTGATACAACATTTTACTGAGAGAACTGTACAGACATATTCACTGCGGTATACGCACCGTACCCCGGATATTGCTCGATATTATGAGGACTTTCATCCCATTTCGCGACTTTGAACGGGGAACGAAGGTAAGTTCAGCGACGATATTTTCAAAACTAATGGCTATTTCATTTATCTAAACGGGTTTAATATATCTAGAGGTATTGTTGTAGTTCTAAAAGACGTAAAAGTATTACAGGTATTTGTAAAATTGATTAAATTACCCCTAAATGATCCGCTGCTCACTAGAAAATACTGACCGCGATACTGTAGAATCGTTAGAAATTATTATATTATTATATATAATCGAAACATTTACGATAACAAAGTAAATAAGTACAATGCACATATCATGCTTTAATATTTATAAGAATTCCATTAATTATCTATATTTTGTGTAACTACCACTTAAGATTAAAATAAACTAGTTACTCATGCTTATGTTCATCCTTGAGTAAAATATTTTAATCAAATAAATTCATTATATCTATGAAATTATTATGTCTCAATTCCAATAAAGGAATGAATAAGCTATGTATGAGAACAAGAGAAGTTGGTCATTAACAAAAATTCCAGGTTTTTTTAATGACACTATATATTGATATTGTTACCATCTTCAGTGTGTAGAATAATTTTATACATATCTTCTTTGTTTGAAGTCAAAACATGTTTATTTCATATTTACAAATAGACTGTGTAGACATTTTCTAATTTTAAATTTGAGCATAGTATGTCTTTAAACTACAGAATGCCTCACTGTCAACTATTAATCTCATGGTCACCAGTATGCTTTCTCATTCATTTTAATGAAAGTTATTGGGTACACCAAAGCTGGCTTTAATTTAAAGTGTTGTTATAATACAGCGAGTCACTTAAGTAAGAGCAAGAAGATAAATAACCGATGATCGATTATTGAACTTTGTATTCGATCATCGCTAATCGGTCCTATAAACGATCAATTATTGATTATACTTGATCATCGTTTAATCCCTACAAGTTAGGTATTACTTACTATTTTTGTTTAATAAAATTTACCAGTTATAAGGTAATCAAAAGCATAAAGGCCATGATGAGTGAATATTGATATATATTTTTTTACTGGCTTTATATACCTTAATTAGACCAGATTTTTCTAGTTTGTTCAGTTAGCACATATACTATAGGTATTCTGCTAGAGGAATATTCTAATCAATATGTGAAATTATTATTTTCTATGTGTTTGTATGTAAATTGCTCATAAAATAACCTTTGGTAAAAATGAAAAGGTAGAATATTTAAGCTATACATATGGGTGCTCATTTTAAACACTTGATATATATAGTTACAGTTAGTTTTATAGTAAAGTCTAATGAGGGACAGTATTTGTTACTGTAAGAGATATGCATTTAATGTTTAGAAACTCACACAACTTAATCTTTATTATATGATTTTTATTGAGATTTTTTTTACTTTTATACTATACAATATCATGTACATTATAGTTTTCTTTCTACAAGATTATGAATTCCCCCCCAAACACCAATGTTAATAGGATGTTATATTTATTTTTAATGGAACCTGAGAATTATTTATGTAATGTTCATACAAGTGTATCATAGTATATGGATATAATGTGTATTTCTGTATTTAAAGACTTACAGTTATGATGGATGAGACTTGCAATGATAATACATGATCAGTCTACAGGTTAAAAATGTTTATACCCAGTGTGTAAGCTGGCTAATAATAGTATCTATAACAGAGTTTATATATTATAGTTTTCTTTCTACTGGATTTTGAATTCCATCCATTAGTACCAATGTTAATGGTCAAGGATTTCATATTTATTTAATAGAAACTGGGAATTATTAATGTTATGTGCATACATGTATATCTTAGTATATTGATATGATGAGATTTATAATATTTCTGAATTTAAAGAGTTACAGTTATGTCATTATTATTAAAGGGATGAGACTTTCATTTAAAGTTATAAATGATAATACATGTATTGATTGAAAATGTCCTGAATCTTGGATCCAGCAATATAATTGATAAAGTCTCAAAACAAATCATATTCTGAATAGTTACATTCTATTTTTTTTTCTAACATGTGCATAGTTTGAAATGGACAGCTTCTGCCTTATCTATTTGTAATGGAGGGACACTGGTCTCAATCACAGGTCTCCTGAGTCAACCCGACAACATACTTTTCATAGAGTAGATTGTTACTTGCCCTTGAATAAATTTGTACACTAAATTTTATAGTGGGTGATTTAATGTGCCACATGAAAACCAACAAAGTACAAAAAGTAACCAGGCGCCAGATGAAAACATGACAGTACAATCTACCACGAAGTGGTTCGTTGGTTGCATAATTTGCATGTTTTCGCCCGGTGCCCTTGATGCAAAATACAAATCAGTCTTCATAAAAGTTCTTATCATAGAAAAAAGGTTAGTTTTTTATCTGTACAAAAAATAGATATTGTACATGAATTAGCACAGTTATGTTCACTTTCAAATTGACCTGTTATAAATAATGGCACAACCAATAACTGTCTAAGCCCTTTTAAGTAAAAATAATTATACAATGGTATATAAATTGTTATCTTAATTAAGACTATATGAGTATGTAAGGGTTTTTTTTTCTAATTTATTAATCAAGAATTATTTATCTGTTAATTTAAAAATCTAAATATCTGTCATTGGTTTAGAACTGTTCACTATTTAGGGGAGAAAATGTGTAAGTGGCCAGATAGCTCAATCGCTTCAGCCGCGGTACATTATTCTGTGGGTCACAGGTTTGAGTTATGGTGAAGCTGAAAGTTTTTCTCATCCTGTGACTGCATATAACCATGAGTTTAATTCACTATGCTCTGTAAACATCAGAAATTCAAGGACATTAATCAATATAGTGGAGAAATATGTTGTGGTTTAGAACTGTTTCATTATTTAAGAGAAAATGTGTAGCCGGCCGGATAGCTCAGTTGGTCTTCTGAAAGTCATGTGTTCGAGTCATGGTCAGGCAGTTTCAGTCAGGGTTTAGAAGTGGTTTTGCGACTGGCACATGTTTTATTCATTTAATAAAGTGCATTTAATTTGAAATGGACAAAGGCAGTATTGCATGATACTGTTAGATCTACAAAAGCATTTGATACAGTTGATCACAGTGACTATACTGCACATGAAGAAGTTCTTTTTCTTCTTCTTCATGGAACTTCAAGCATCTGCCATATGTAATGACATTCTTACATGGTTCAAGTTTTATCTCTGATAGCAGCTGGTTGATGTGGCTGGTTACATACTCCTTCTACTTCTGCTCTGAGTACCTATGGTGTCCCCCTGATGTTCATTTTAGGTCCTCTTTTATGTCTTATATATGTCAATGACATGTCTGCAACCCTAATTTATTATATGCACAAGTACAAGTATCAGACCTGGGAAGAAAAAATATGATTAGATTTTCTTCCCAGGTTCGATACTCGTGCATGTGATTATATGATGATGACTCAGGTATCCTTGTATCTGGTAAAATAAATCTTAAGATTGGTTAATTGACTATAAATTGTCTTTGCATCTTGGCAAGACAGTGTCTATTCTTTTTGGTTTAAGTTTCAACTTAAACTGGGCCTAGCCTCCAGGTCACATGAAATGGTACAGCTATAAAGTACACATCTTTTGTTAAGTATTTAGGTCAAATTCTTTTGGCGTCGCCCTTTGATGCTTTGCATCAATGCTTTTCTTGTTGTCTTTTTTTGAATAATTTCATTTTCTTGCGCAATAAAACATTTTTTCCCTAAAATGAGACTTGGTTTTCCATATGCGTTTCACAGTAAGCATTTACCATACCAGGTTGTACAATAACTTAATTTGGTCCGTAAATCAGTCTTTTACACAAAGTCTTCTGAACTTCATTCAGAATTCATGTCTCATTATTGTGAGCAAAATTCTGAGTTTCCTTTAGCTATAAGCTGGAAAATGTTTAATTATCCCCCGCCGAAAAGGTGGTTGGGGATATAAAATTAGTCTCCGTCCGTCCGCCTGTCCTTCCGTCAGTCTGTCCTTCCGTCCTCATTTTAGTCCGGACCATATCTTAAAAAGTATTTGAGGTATCAACTTGAAGCTTCATAGGTGGATAAATCATATTTAGGAGAAGTGCAGTGCACAACAATGATGATTCTACCCTACATAATTTTTCAGTTATTGCCCTTTGTTATTTTTCAAACTTAATTTTTGTCCAGAGCATAACTCAAAAAGCCATCTCACTCAGGAGGTGTGCAGTGCAAAAAAGTGATAACTCTACCCCTTCATAGTTTTTGAGTAATTGCCGGGGTTTGTAATTTTGCATACTTTATTTTTCACCTGAGTGGAGCATAACTAAAAAAAATCTTTGAGATGTCAACATGAACTTCATTGGTGGATTGATCTTATTGAGGAGGAATGTTGTGCGAAAGAATGATAACTGTACCGATTATAATTTTTTAGTTATTGACATTTGTTATTTTTCATACTATTTGTCCGGAGCATATCTCAAAAAGTGTTAGAGGTAGATCTTACTCAGGAGGTGATAACTCTACCCTTATATTTTTTGAATTATTGCCCTTTGTTATTTTTCATACTAAATTTTTCACCTGAGTGGAGCACATCTCAAAAAGTGTTAGAGGTAACACCTTGAAACTTCATAGGTGGATAGACCTCATTTAGGAGGAGTGCTGCACACAAGAGTGATAACCGAGCGTGCATTGTTTTTCAGTTATTGCCCTTTGTTATTTTTCATACTAAATTTTTGTCCAGAGTATAACTACAAGAGCCTTTGATATATCAACATGAAACTTCATATATAGGTAGATCTCATTCAGGAGGTGTTCAATGCATAAGGGTGATAACTCTACCCTTCATAATTTTTGAGTTATTGCCCTTTTTTATTTTTCATACTAAATTTTTCACCTGAGTGGAGCTTATCTCTAAAAAAGCTTTTGAAATGTCAATATGAAACTTCATAGGTGGATATATCTTATTAAGGAGGAATGTTGTGCACAAGAATGTTAACTCTACCCTTTATAATTTTTGAGTTATTGACATTTGTTATTTTTCATACTTTTTGTCCAGAGCTTATCTCAAAAGTGTTAGAGGGAATAACTTGAAACTTCATTGGTGGATAGATCTCATTGAGGAGGATTGCAGCACGCAAGAATGATAACCTACCGTGCATTGTTTTTCAGTTATTGCCCTTTTTTATTTTTCATACTTAATTTTTGTCCCAGAGTATAACTACAAAGGCTTTTGAGATATAACATGAACCATCATAGGTGGATAGATCTTACCCAGGAGGTAATAACTCTACCTTTCATATTTTTTGAGTTATTGCCCTTTGTTATTTTTCATACTAAGTTTTTCACCTGAGTGGAGCATATTTCTAAAAAAAACTTGTGAAATGTCAACATGAAACTTCATAGGTGGATAGATCTTATTAAGGAGGAATGTTGTGCACAAAAATGATAACTTTACCAATTAAAATTTTTGAGTTATAGCCCTCTGTTATTTTTCATACTTTTTGTCCGGAGCTTATTTCAAAAATTGTTAGAGGTTACAACTTCATAACTACAAAAGCCATTGAAATATCAACATGAAACTTCATAGGTAGATAGATCTCACTCAGGAGGTGTGCAGTGCAAAAGAGTGATGACTCTATCCTTCATAGTTTTTGAGTAATTGCCCTTTGTACTTTTTCATACTTAATTTTTCACCTGAGTGGAGCATAACTCAAAAGGTCTTTGAGATGTCAACATGAAACTTCATTGGTGGATTGATCTTATTGAGGAGGAATGTTGTGCGCAAGAATGATACCCTTTATAATTTTTGAGTTATTGCCCTTTGTTATTTTTCAAACTTTTTGTCCGGAGCTTATCTCAAACAGTGTTAGAGGTATTAACGTGAAACTTCATAGGTGGATAAATCTCATTGAGGAGGAGTGCGGCACACACCTACCGTGCATTATTTTTCAGGTATTGCCCTTTGTTACTTTTCATACTTAATTTCGTCCAGAGCATAACTACAAAAGCCTTTGAGATATCAACATGAAACTTCATATGTGGATGAGATCTCACTCAAGAGGTATGTACACAAGAATGATAAATTATTCTGCTCTACTACATATGCATGGCACTTGTAACAAGTTACATTACAATACTTAAAAACCTTCTTAACAAGTTAACCTGTCAATTAAACTCAATGCTATTTGGAGATACCTTAACATTATACTTAACTGTTTTTTTTTGTATTTTTTTCTTTTTTTCGCCGTGACAATCACATTGCTGCATTTCCCAGCAATATTTTACTTGTTGGACTTTAAACTGTCAAGTTTATAAATATGACCGTATACGAAAGTGCCCAATGATTATTTCCATTATAATGTATTTGTGCGCTTGAAACTTTCTGTATTTTCCAGTCACTGTTGCTTCATGTAAATTTGGAACGAACAAAGTGTTCTGCATGCCATTTGAAATATTGCTAGTATAAGACTTAAACAACGTTTTAGAAGTAGTTATCATTTTGTCATTTAATCAACCGTTTTTCATCTTGAATTACATTTTTATCACTATCATTTTAAATCATATTCACTACCCTCAATAGACTCACCGATAAACTGAACTATAGAACTGTAATTTCTATCCTGAACATTCAAATAAATTTCCTCATTTTAAATATCTCCTGCAGTTGCACTTGAATCGAAACGAATACGTTCTTTTTGCATTAAAATTTGAACTATATAATGTATTGTCGCTCACAGTTCTTTAATTTTAAGCTATCAATACCATAAAATGATCGTTTTCTTTCTGTTTGATAGTAGAGTAACCATTCTTTCATTGTAATTTACTTGTGCGCTTCACACATTCTGCAGTCATTGTTTATCGCACAGAAATTTGTGGCTTCAAGAAATTTTGACTGCATGCCATTACATATATTACTATAATATTAGACTATAAACAATGTTTGAAATGTATGATCTTTTGTATTTTTTCCAACCAATTTTATATTGAATTACCTTTTTATCATTTCCTTTAAGCTATATTTATCAATCTATGTAGTCACATCATAAGTAATAATATATGTCATATGTTGCAGTTCGGATCGGAATATTCGTCCCGAGGGTATCTCGCCCATGGGCGGTTACCCGAGGGACGGATATTTCGATCTGAACCCGCACATATGTCAGCTATTTTTCTTGCATATTCTGCCATATTTTTACATATTTAAAATGGTTTACCTCAATAAGATATTTGTACATAGAAATTAATATCGTTTTATCAATAACTATTATTTACAATAGCATATGATTTACAACTTAAATGACAACGGCGAACTGATGTCACCCTTACCACACAGTTCCATTCTAAAATGCGCCGAAATGACGTCATTCTAACGCCTTCATTCACAAAATTTTGATGATGATGATGATGATAATAATAATAATAATAATCATCATATAAACACTTTTAATTTCATGAAGCTTACATGACGCTAAGAAATACATATCTTATTTACAATATGGCCTTCAATGAAACAAGATAAAGAAAATCACAAATATGTACACACATATCAAAAATGTAGACAACAACCATTCAAATCGACAGACATATGCATACATCGGATTCATTTAAATTATATATCAAGTATATATTTTTTATATTTCTTTTAAAAGCATATAGAGACGAAGGCTGTTTACTATATAAATGTAAATTATTCTAAATTTGCATAGCAATATGTCTAAACGTTCTTTTTTAAATGTTTCTATCTGTAGTTGATCTAAGTGTAAATGTTCCATTTTACGAACATGCACTAGGATATCTGAAATGTAGGATGGAGTCAATCCTTATATAGATTAAATACTAATACTTTCTTTCATCTCAGCGGGTGAAAAGTACGATATCCACATTAAGAAAGCCATTTGTTTACAGACTCGCTTTATTTGTACATTCCATTTTAGTTTTCATCTAAGTAAATACATGTACCTAATAATTTCTGTGATTTCGTTTGACTTAGATATATATTCTATATATTTTATATTTCTATATTTCTATCTTTGTATTTAAAGAAGGTTTGAATTTTAATAATACCCCTGCAAAATTGTCCGTCCGTCCGTCCGTCCGTTGTTCATTGTCTGCCCAATAACTTAAGATTCCTTTGACCCATAGTCTTCATATTTGGTATGGAGATAGTCTTGATTATATGATGACCCCTATTGAATTTGAGGTCACTGGGTCAAAGGTCAAGGTCACAGGGACCTTGACTAAAAAAGGCTTGTCCGCCCAATACATGTATTTAAGATTCCTTTGACTCACAATCTTTATATTTGGTATATAGATTGGTCATGATTATTAGATGACCCCTATTGATTTTTAAGTGACTGTGTGAAAGGTCAAGGTCACAGGGGCCTTGACTAAAAAAGATTGTCCGCCCAATAACTTCAGATTCCTTTGACCCACAGTCTTCATATTTTGCATCAATGTTAGTCATGACCATAAGCATGACCATTAGCATGACCCCCTATTGATTTCGAAGGCACTCGGTTAAAGGTCAAGGTACAGGGGCCTTTAGTTCAAAAAGCTTGCACATTCAATTGCTTTAGAATGTGTTAGTCAACAGTCTTCATATTTGGTATTAAGGTTGGTTATGACTAGTAGAATACCCCTATTGATTTTGAAGTCTCTACGTCAAAGGTCAAAGATAGAAGGGCCTTGACTAAAAAAAGCTTGTCCGCCCAATAACTTAAGGACCCTTTGATCCACAGTCTTCATATGTGACAATGGAGGTTAGTTATGACTATTAGATGACCCTTATTGATTTTGAGATCACTGGGTCAAGGTCACAGGGGCCTTTAGTAAAAAAAAGGTTGTCCGCCCAATAACTTAAGATTCCTTTGACCCACAGTTTTCATGTTTGGTATTTAGGTTGGTAATGACTTGTAGATGACCCATATTGGTTTTTAGGTGACTGTGTTAAAGGTCAAAGTCACAGGGTATTTTACTACAATAAGCTTGTCTGCTCAAATGCTTAAGAATGCCTGTAAACAGTCTATTGATTTTGACATTTTCTCATTTGAAGCATTTAATTATGTCTCATATATTCATCATGAAACGACCCCAGGCAAGGCTGCATGAATTCAAGGGGGGGGGGGGTTCAAGACATGCAATGGCATTCTCAGTTTTGAGGTCAGTAGGTCAAAGGTAAAGGTCACTTATCTTTGCCACTTAAACATGGAGAATATATAACTTAGCAAGGCACTGGCATACTACAGGGAGGTTGTCCTTGAGCCATAAATGTTGATTTTGACAAAGTGGTATACGGAGGTATTCACGCCATGACAGTGGCGGTTCTTATTTAGTTCTGAACCAATTACCCTACAAAAGGTCTTTTTCGGATTTATTGCCATGTTGTTTAGTTTACACTATTAACTTATATTATCAACAGCACATTACAGAGTTCTCTGAATCACTTCATTTTTTTAATTTGATGCATGCATAGCTGTTGTACTAAATGACATATCATTTACGTAGAAAATGAAGATTAAAGGGCCTAATATAGACCCTTGAGAGACCCCTGAGACCCACTATTTGAATGATTATTTCCATATTTGACAAACTGTGTTCTATGTAATAGAAAGAGCATCGAAACACGAGGCTATCTGATTTGTACGAGGGGGAGTAGACCCCGAGTATTAATCAGATTGCCGAGTGTTTTGATGTTCTTTCTCTTGTGTATCATTGTCAAACATAAAAACACGTTCCCTGTTGTCACAATATGAAACCCCGGGAAAAAGTACCCAATGAACGAGCATCTGAATATATTTCTGTCGCTTTCCCTTTCTCTTCCGTCACAATAAGTAAACCCCAGCAAAAATGAGCCAATCAATGGGCATGCTCTGGAGTGGGGGTAACTAATACAGGTCTGCACTCCAGTTAACGCACTGTGCATATATATGTATACGATTTAACTCTGACACATTTTCAACAAAAAGGTCCCCAAACTATGATACAATTTCAAGTTATGATTTGAAGAGTTTTATTGAGGTGTTTGAGAAGTTATATAATTTTAACATCTGTCACAATATGATATGATCTACCAAATCAAATGCCATCTTTAGGTCTCAAAGTATTGTGCCTATCCAACAACCGCCATCTAAATCATTAAGGAAGGATTCTATGACTCGTAATAGAGCAGTTTGACAGGAATGATTTTGTTTTTGAATCCCGACTGACTTTCATTAATGATATTAGTTTTGTAATTATAAATGTGTAATTATGATGCAATATGTATTTCAAATATTTTTGATATGGTTGACAAAATTGAAATAAGTCTATAATTATTTGGATCTTCTTTTGGACCATTTTGTTATTTGGAAGTACATATACTTTTTTTAAGTTATTCATTCATTTCCTGTTACTTTGTTTACATTCAGTTTATCAATATGTAGTTTTACTTGGAATGGGCTGAATTACAAAACTATGCTATTGAAGCATTTTGTTCAGTTGTTCTTCCAGTGATTTGAAAATTTCTGTTTTTAATTTTGAATTGCCAAAATGACGCCATTGTGAAGCACGTGACTCCTCTGGCACTCCCATGTTTGCTTCGTTTCTGGAAAGCAAATATGCTTAAATACCTGCATAAAAAAGAAGAATAACATTTTATTATCAAAATATACAACAAGATATATTATCATTATCAAAAAGGTGTCCTATAAGACACTTGAAAGTTGATTTGACACTGCAGAAATTGCAACAAAAGCTATAGCAAACGAGCTTAAGAAGTTATAATGTCTCTTCCATGTAATGCTCCAATAGGTTTTTTTTTTAAATATAAATTTGAGTAAATATCCAATCAGTTGTTATTTGATATCAAATCAGTTGTTATTTGAACATTCGAATTCGTACAAAAGAAAACAAAGGTCAACAGGGATGGGCGACGTTCATTGGATGCATCTCCTACAAAAATTTAGCAGCACGGCAAACGGCAAAGCAGAAACAGAAAATTACACTAGGGCTAACCATGAACAGGGCGTAATTGTAAATGAATATATTTACTACCAGAGACATAGATAACAGAGATAGGCAACACTTCCTAGCCAGTTAAAATATAACGCGTGCCTGCTAAACTTAAAACTTGTAGCAAGTAAAACTTATTAACCAGATATCAAAATCAGTAAAATAATACATTTTCTGAAAGCTTATGCATAATTTTGTCTATGGCTGCAGGTAAAAATATTTACAGTTCCAATTCATATAAATGTTACATCATTTTTTAAAGACAACTACTTAATAATTTTTGTTACAAAACTATTCATATGACGAATAAATTGGCTCAGTGGGTATGTTCTGCTATGTTTTTCTAATCGAAAGGCATGGAAAGTTACCAATATTTTTACATGCAGCAATAGATAAAAGACTTACCTTTCAAAATGCCTATTTTTCACTTTTTGATAGACATGAGTGATATTTAAATGGTTTATATATGAGCTGCTGATCTCTGTTATCTATGCCTCTATGACTACTGAGTATTTCTTTAGAAAATGTTTTATAATTTTGATGATTTATTGAAATTTTTTAAATTCATTATTTCCAAACTTATGAAAAAATCGTTTATCCTGGTGTAGGTTGTTTTGTTAGACAGAAACCGGGAGATTGAAAAGACACATACTCCAGAGAGGGACGGTTTTTTTAAAACTCATTTCATTGGACCAACATATAGACAAGTGAATTCACACTCATTTTTGTGTGTGTCATCCTGGGTATATGAATACATTTGCATATTAATAATAACTTGGAGGTATTTGACACCTTTGATATAAAGTCTTTCAAAATGATTATTATATAACAGTGTTTGAGTTTGTCTTTTTGTCACTAGTCTTAAGGTTTTATTTTATAGTCATAATAGTTTTATTACGCTTTTTATTTGTTTTTGTTTCACTAATGACAATTATTATGTGATATTGTTTCTCGTTTTGTACCATGAAATGCCATGTATGTATATACTGTAATGAATTATTATCTTTATTAAATAATTCTTTACTTTGTTAAAATGATTAGATCTTTTTACTGTAATAAAAAATGTTCTAAGCGTTCTTTTAATTCATTATTTCATACTACCAACAGGATACACATTGATAACAAACTTGTCAACTATATCACACATGCGTTTAAATCCCATATACAATCCGTTCTCTTTTATACCTTCCAGATATTAATTAGTTTTGTTTTTGTTTGTTTAAATTAAATTAATCAGATTCTTCTTGTCATACATGATGGATGATACAAAAATTCTGACATTATCGTTGTAAAAAAGTTCTTTCACTTGATAAAAATTTTATGTAATCATAGTACTCGTATAATGATATGATGAAATATTAAAAAAAATTATGCCTTTAAAATCCATATCTATAGGTTTTTTTATTCTTTGGAAATGACAAACATGTGTTTATTAGATTAAGAGCATGTTAGATGTTTAACAACGGAAGAAAGTAGCGCTGATTGTGCAAGGTAGCAAAATGCAAACAAAGTAGTATTTTTACTTTCATACAAAGCACTAATTTACTATAATAATAACAATTGCCAACAGGCCAAAAGAAGCAAATGGTTGTTTATCTATATGGCAAATGTTTTTTTTATAAAAAACAACTTGTAGCAAGATAAAAAAAAATAAAAAGATTTTTAGAAATAAGAATGATAGCATGTTTGAGGCATGTTTAAGAATTGAACTTAAATGAAAGAAATGATTGTTTGTTATGCAAGAAACATATATAAAAAGGAGTATAACAATTTTTTCGAACAGACACCATAATGAAGAAAAAGCTAAAGTTGTAAATGTATAAGAACAATTGCAGCAATAATATTTAATACATGATTTTCTTATTGTCAATATTTGAGAGGGAGAAAGAAAAAAAGGTAAATTTGTAGAAAATGAAAAATCTTTGGACAAAGTTTGAAAATATTTGGTACGTTATGACTGCCACATGTTATTAAATTTCCAGGTTCTAGTATATGTCATTATTTGACATCTTATGAATTTTAATTAAAAATGCATATGTGCACATGGAAGTGAACTATGAAGTTCACATTTAGTGCACTGGACAAGGTTTCAGTTTGTATAGCAGTTATCTTGAATTTCAACAAATGTCTTAAATTTAGTTAATGACTATAAAATAGAAAAAATCAAGAAAAAAGAGTAATATTTCAGATTTTGTTACTGATACATAATATCTGTAATTGATATTAAAAACATTGTGTTGACATTTTTTTAAGGAATGTTTAAAGTAACAATTAAATAATTCATCATTTTTACATTTACTGTGTACAATTAATAGTTCTATCAAAATAATCTCATTTTAGTTTTATGTTGAAAATGGTAGAAATAAAAATATTTTATTGATACTATTATAATAACTAGGTAATTTAACATAACCAGGTATATTTAACTGAAATACTAAACGAAAAGCCGTATTTTTTAAAACTGATTGTACAAATAAGTTGATCTACTCTTTTTATAAATAAGTATGAATAGTTTCTGACAAGTATAAAAAGACAGAAGTATGATCATTATGTAAAAGTGAGCTTGGAAATTGTATGGAATATGAATATAAAGTTTCGTTCTGTTCTGATAATTAAAAGTTGGTACTTCTTTAAATTATAATATTTAAACCCCTTAAATCTTAAACTGAATTTGACAAGGACATATAGATAGATATATAAATGGTGGGATCAAAAAGATTTTGTTTCTTTCTTGAAATCATTAAAAACAAATTGATGAACCGTATGCATCTTAAACGATTTGCTCGTAATTAATGTGATTTATGATTTTTCTAAAAGTCCATGGTGTAAGTTGGTGAAATACAAGCACCTAATCAGTTAATTAATTAAAAAAAACAACAAACAACAACAACAACAAAAACCCACTTACCAGCCGATAAACAACTTGACAATGATATGATTAAATTCTACCAAGGCATTGTCACATGTTTTTGAAACATAAGAAAACAAGGAAGACTTTATATCATACATTTCAGAGTATTCCTACTAAGCAATAAAAATGAAAATACCTTTTTCTTGTGAAGAATGCAAATTTTAAAGCTGTTTGCTCCAGTTAGTTATATATATATATATATATATATATATATATATATATATATATATATATATATATATATATATATATATATATATATATATATATATATATATAAAGACCATGATAGAACGTATTAGTGATCAACAGATGAAGAGAAATGTCTGTGTGTTTTGGCAAGTGAGATATTCAATGTAAATAGGTGAATTGCCTTAGACATATATAACTATAACTTGATTTTTACATTTGGCAGCATTGAAAACGCGAAATAAATGCAAACTGTATATATGCTTTAAGACGATATTCTTTTCTTGTTATAGAAGAAATGCAGATAAGTTGGACATAGGTGGATTGAATTATTCACATGACTTAGACTGAAAGCGTGTTTTTTGGAAAAAGAAAAATCGTATAGTCTATTTAATTT
The DNA here is from genome assembly GCF_026571515.1 of Ruditapes philippinarum. Classification (NCBI taxonomy): domain Eukaryota; kingdom Metazoa; phylum Mollusca; class Bivalvia; order Venerida; family Veneridae; genus Ruditapes; species Ruditapes philippinarum. The sequence continues at coordinate 8,883 of NW_026867330.1, read as the reverse complement.
AACTCTAATACATCTCTTGGTAAGAACCCTTATTTCCCTCACAATTACACAAGTGTTTTTGATCTTGTACATGCTCAATATTATTTAACAAACAAAAAGGAACAAATTCAAATAGTCCATGTCTCATATGATTTTAAGTCTATAGGAGTTTCCATCTAGAACAGTTACATTTCATTATTTTCAGTTTGTATATACCTGAAATAAAACTCCGGTGTCATTTCAGACATGCAAATAAATCAAAACACAGAAGGAAAATGTGCATGTTTGGAAATTTTTCAGCAACAGGCAACATTGAACCATGCTTCGAATTGCTTGACAAGTCGATCCTTTTTTGAATATTGAAAGTATAGCTTTTAGAAAACGCGCCAGAATAACTATTCATATGGTTTTTGTTTTGTATATTGAATATATATAGCTTTTTGAAATCGTGCTAGAATAACTATTCATAGACAATAATTTTTGCTCTGACAGTGACATAGGTTAAGACTAAAAATAAAATAATAATAAAAAAACACTCATCCTCCCAAAAAAATATTACAAAAATAAAACAACAATAATAAAATTAAAGCAAGAAACTTTCCGTTAATAAAATCCACTTTTTTGAAGAATAGATATAATTTCTAAACGATTATGTAATTCTCAAACGAATCATTAAAAATTTTCAACTCGCTAAAAAAAAGATGAATTAAGGCCTCAACAGACGGTAGGATTTTGAAGTACAACACCAATTAAAACTAAGATGTACATGATGTTGAAAAACTCTTCAGGAGACCCAAAGTTGTGTTATGTTCGAATCCCAAATTGTTCCGGAAATGATTATGTCACGGTATTGAACTGTTCTCTAAATCAGGGGAGGTAGATTGTAGGCGGCCGGATAGCTCAGTCAGTAGAACCGCAGTACGGTATTCCGAGGGTCCCAGGTTTGAGTCTCGGTCAGGCTGCACATTAAAAAAAATAAAATTTAACATTTTTTTTTTTAAAAATGGAGGTGTTTCAATCATTACTCATGGAGAAAAAAATATTTAGTGAGTAAAGTATGTAAGGGATCAATTGGGAGGGAACTTTTTTTAGGGAAACCTGAGATGATTCCTACAATGCAGAATTACCGTCTGAATGCAAGTGTTGTATTGCTTTGAAAATTGTACATCTTATCTCTAATTAGTGGTGTACGACTATATCCTACCGTCTATTGAGGCCTTTAGACATGCTTTTGTTGCATCTCAAAGGATTTGACCGACCTATAAAAGCCAGCAGATGGCGCTAGGGCAGGTTTCTTATTAATTGTATGCATGCTTCAGTTCAGGGACCCTTTTTCAAAGATTTAAGATTAATTACCAAATGCATTTAAACAACACTTGGCATGTATGTAGGCATAGATATTCTTGATATAGATTGACCAAAATTATTCAAAATAAAACTTTGTTAAGTGTGTTTCTGGAAAAAAATACTGGCTGTCAAATTTGAAATTTGAATTTCCCTGGGAGGAGCCAACTGATCATTACAGGTCATGAACCTTCAGTAGTAAACAGAAACACGTGGCAGTGTTTATTTCAGTGAGAGAGATTTGTAGCAGACGATATATATTTCAGGGAGGGAGATTTTCAGCAGACGACACATTGGAATGCTGAATACATGATAAGAAAAAAAACAATATCTTTTACTGATCTTACTTTATCAAAAAGTATTTATATCCAACAAATTTACAATAATCCATTTATCTATGATTTTTTTTAATTTCAAAGTACTGATTCAACTTGTATTTAAAGGGTTTAAACTTCATGAAAACAGTAAAAGTAACTTCCAGGTATATTTCATTTACACTATATTTTGTTGTAAATATCTTGAAGTCAAAATTACATTTCACAAATGTTTATCAAACTAAATGTTGCATTTGTATAAAATTTTTATATATTAATAGTTTAAAAATATTTTAAATTCCTGTCAAGATCATTTTTAGCAGGTTTTCTTAAAAGAAATGTCCCATGTAAGGCACATCCTTTGGATATAGTTGTCTGACTTGATGCAGGGCACAGTCAGGCATAATTTCCCTTACAGTCAGTTCAACATGTGCTGCAAGCATAAGTCTCTCCTTTCTTTCTAAATATACACTATTGCTCCAAAGTCCCATTCTGTCGAGCATAGTCCAGTATTTTCTATAAAGTTTTTTTCTTATTAAGTTATTTCCTGGTCTTGCTAAGCGACCATCTCCTAACCAGGCCTGAGGACTTGCAGTCACACAGGGGGAACTAAGACAGTGGTGACAAACATCTGTATTACCGGTAGCCAGTTCAGATGATCCATTTTGTTGATCTGTTGACATGTTTGCATTCTCTTCAGAAATGTCTTTTTCGCAAACATCTGAAGTTTACTGACTTAGTCTCAGTGGATGTTCTGCTCAAATTTTGATACTGGGTACTTGTTGCTTCAGTATCGTCATCACTTGATATTTCTATATTCCACCCATGAAAATTGAATATTCCACAAGTAATAGTTTCTGTTCTTCTGTCATATAAATCACATATCTCTTTTTCTTATTATCCTGTGCCATTTTTTAGAATTCAAATTTGTACGAAATATATAAAATCAATAACAGCTTAAAGATTTGCACTATTTCCCTCCAAAACAAGCATCCTATGTGAATTTTAATTCTACATGGCAGGCCATACAATGAACAATTATACTTCATTGTGACAGCATCTTAATTGGGTGTTGGCAGATTAAAATGTTTCCCAGCAGAGTTTACAGTTAAAACAATGTGAAGCTGATATCATTTTCATTTGTGTGAATTCATTAGTAAAGTCAGGTATACAATATAGTGATAAACATGGATAGTAACCATAATCAACAAGTTGAAGATCATAATAATGGAATAAAAAGAATACGCTTGGAATTACATAAGGATCCAAAAGCCTATCCATCAAATTCTGGTGAAAAAAGACGTGCAAGAAATAAAGAAAATAGACAAATAAATAGAAAATCAAGAGGCAAATTGGAGTACTATTACAATGATGAGTCAGAAAAAACTGAATTGTTTAACAAAATTGACAAAATAAAATTGATTCTTGGTGGAGGACAGTTTAATAAAATATCGACGTTTGAGCTACTCCACAGGCTTTGTGAATTTTTTACTTCTCTGAATCTACCCGTTGAAGATAATGTGACAAATGAAAGTTTAGACTTTGGGCCAGAATATCAATATTGCACCTTGGAAGATGCAAAAACGGAAGACATTTTTATAGGATGTTTATCATCAGTTCAAAAACTTATAACACAAGTACAAGCCCATGATATAAAATGCAAGGAAAGATTAAGTCTTGATAAATTAAACAACAAAAAAATGCATGGGGTAATGACTGCCAATATCAAATGTAAGGAGTCCCATGCCTTGAGCTGGACGTCCTCTCCACACATGGGAAACGGAAAGTTTTTAGCAAGTTACAAATTTTGTCATGGTTATTTTTCCAGCGGCATACTACCTAACCAATTTCAAAAACTGTGTGAAGCTTCAGATATTGCAAATTTTGGGGAAAAATATATTTCTGAAATGATGGAGACTTACAAAGGAGCTGTAGAGAATGAAGTCTTAGAATCTAAAAACAATGCTCTTCAAGATGAAATTGCCATGACCGCTGCACTTTTGCCTGATGATGAAATACTGACAGGAATAAATATTGTTACTGATGCCCGCCATTGTTGGCGCAAGAATGCAAAATTCACTGATGTTGTCTGTCTTGGTAAAGCAACAAACAAGTGCATTCAAGTTGAGACAGTCACCAAGTCTGATGATCCCAGCTCTCAACGGCATGAACTTGTAGGAGTACGACGCTTATATGATTATCTTGACCAGAAGGACTGCCCAGTAAACATCCATGCACATGACAACAACAACCAAATAACTAAATATGTCAGAGAAGAAAGAAGCCCAACAACGAATGCAAGTGATACTTGGCATATGACCAAGGGCATAGCTAAAGCTGCAAGAAAAATAACAACAGGCTTCAAATCAACACATGGAGTTGTGTGGCATGAGGAACTGTCTGACAAAGCTGCTGCATTAAAACTCACACATTCCATTCAATGAAAAACTGCCAAAATAATCCCGAAATTCTACGAAAAAACATACTTAACTTTGTTGACCACTACAAGGGCAGTCACGACAATTGTCTACCAACTTCTCGATGCAAAACAGATCCACATTATGAGTGTTCCAAATACACCATCAAAGATGAAAAAGCTGTTTCTATTCTTACAATTTTTTTAAAATCAATGCCAGTATACAAAGATGCAGAAAAATATAGATACTGTATGGACACTCACTACGTACAATCATTTAATAATGCATTATTACAGTATGGAGACCAAAGAATATGTTTTGGATTAGATGCCTACAAAATCAGGACTAACTTGGCTGTCCTTGACTGGAATGAAAATGTGAATCGCCCTCAAACATCAGAAAGGCAGATTCCATATAAAAGAGATCCTTCAAGAACATACAGCATTCCAGTGAAAAAAAGAAAAACAACTGACTTCAAAAATAATATCTGGACAAGATGGCTTGATAATGTCTTTTAATTAATCTGATTAATCTTTGAGTAATATAAAACATCCATTAAACCTCTCCTGTGTAAAATCAGCTGTTTTTATTTACATTCTCTCTGCAGGTTAACACTGCATGCTATTTTTAGCTCAGGGTTTATAACAGACAGTTTTACATCACTGATTAGTCACACCCACAAATACTCGCTGCCGCGGCAGTTAAAGGTTAAATCTTTATCAGTGCGGTACTTATCAGTCAATTCATACATGTTATTTTACACGGTCGTTGTAACGTTGCGTGTACTACCTACTGCAAAATAAGGACTGAAACATACGTGACAGACGACATGTTTTAAATTAAACATGACCAAACACCAAGGAGTGAGCATTTCTTCGGAAACGTTTATTATGTCACCTTGCTGTCAATTAGCAACGCATTATTAAATCAGCTATTATGCAAAATGCGCGATTACAGAGATTGTGTTTGATTTTCTACGTTTGTTTACTGAGTGATGAGTATCGGGGAATTTTATCTCTAATATTAGGGTCCAAATATCGGGGTTTGTTTTTTAATCCCGCTAGGATATCACATGTATGATAATTTAATAGATTTTCTTCCTAACATTCAACATATGCGTTTATATGATAGAATTAGTTTTGAAATAAATTTCAAATAGTAAGTAAAAGTTTCGTTTTTTATCATTTCAGTAAAACCGTTTCCCACCGTTTTCAAAATAGAATTGTCATTATCCTGCCCTGTATTATAATTATCAATCTTGTAGACTTAAATTTGCGAATTGTTCTTTGCCATAGAATGTTAAAGGTACTAAGAAACAGTCTGTCTAAACAATTCACAGCATGATTTTTGACACTTTAATCTTTATGAATGTATTTCCCTGCAAAATAAATATAATTTGGTTAAAAAAGAACAAAACAGATACTTTATTTTTTTACTTTTTACACAATTTAAAATAAAGTCTTTCAATTTCTTTCGATTAAATAAATCCAAGATTTCGGCAGGGTAATCAAAAATGGAACCAACAACAGAGTTAAAAAGCTGACATCCGTTAAAGTTAATAAAAAGTACATTTAGAGCTTCATGAGCTTTACCAATCAATTGTTAAACTTAAGCTACCAGTATAACTAAATATTTTTCCTAAGTTATTGAAGTTATAGACAATATCTAAATTATTCATTGTTTTTAAGCCCCCGCGTATTTTAAGGTCTTCTAAGCTCTTTTACAATAATCATTTAATAGCGACAAACTTCTACTTAAATTATCTGGTGTACCTCCTAAAATGACCATATCAGTAACAAAATTAAAACAATATCATTTTTTAGATAAACCGATATTTACATCTCTTTGTAAAAATAATTCAAAGTCATCTAAAAAGAGGGAAAATAAAATCGGTGAAATTACCTCCCTTTGACGTAGACCCACAGCATAATTGAAGATTTCTGAGTAAGTTCTACATAACCTTACACACGTTTTAATTTTGTTATACATGTTCTTTACAATTTATCTATGATACCACAATCCAAAGTCCTTCTTAAAGTCTACAAAAACACAATAAAAACGTTTATCAATATTAATATAATTTTCAACAACTGTCATTCGAATACATAAAACATCAATCTATGATTTTTCTAAATCCAAACTGTGCATCTTTCACAATATTATTATTCTTTTGTTTAAAATAGATGTGAATACTTTTGATAGACAACTAAATAACGTTATTCCTCTATAGTAATTAAATATGCGAGGATAAAATATTAAAACATTCAATAAAATATTTATTTAACAGGCAATCAATACCAGGTTATTTCTTAGATTTTAGTTTTGATTGCTTCCCAAATTTCATCAACAGTAATACATTTATCTTAAATATAATTCATTCATCTAAATTTCCAAAATCATTGTTGCGTGAAAAATGTTCGGACTCCGTATTACTTGTTTGGAATATATCATTACCTAATTCTAAGAAAATACTTATGAATTTCATCTCATGAAAAGTCATGCTTTATTTTATTATTAGACTTATATCAATTCAAATGTGTTTTGCATAGAAAATCGTAATTTCTCAATTTTTGCAACTTTTTTTTTTCAATTTAAACAAGCGTCTCTTTTTCTTAACAAATACTTTGCTTTATAAAAACACAACTGCTTCCAATTTACAACACTTTTATATCTACTTTAAAATTACTTAAAGCGTTTATATACAACCTTTTAGCTTGTGAACAATCATAATCAAACCACTACTTATCCTTAACAATACATTTATCAAAAAATGTAGACTGAATATCTTATTCTTACAAAACAACGGATTTTATTTCCTTATTCGTTTCTATCAAATACCATCTGATAAGGTAAATCAACTCTGAGAAAAGATAACAAAACACAAAATGCCATTTAGGAATTGTCATGTGCGTTGTGTAATACAATATCATTTCGAACACAAATTTTGTACATCAATTCAACTAAATAATTTCATGATAAACTTATCAAGCAATCATACATGTATATGCATAGCAGTACAATCCATTCACAATATTTCGAACAATAAAGTAGCATAAGGTTGTAAAATTCTCAGGTTTATGATAAATAAATCCTAACCTAAGATTTCTTATCGCAGTAAGGATACATAATATTATTTGAGTTATCAACAAAACGAGTGCTGCAGAGAAAAACAAACGTTGATGAGAGCATTTTAACAAAATAATATAGAAATAAAAAAATCAAGTAAAATACTAGTAAAATAAAACCTGAAAAATAATTAAAGGCCCAGTAAGCCACAGAAATGCTTTCATAAATTTTGTTACTGATAAACTTTAATATTAGCGTCCTGATATACTTTCCAGAAAGTTAAAGACCAATTATTTAACATCTTCAGGTTATAAACTTTTATCATGCTCTAAAACTGTAATATAAACACTGTAATATTCAAGCTTGCCCTTTCTAAACAACGAACAAATTATACGTTTGTGCATCGTGATGTACCTTTAACAAATCCTTACAGTTTACTATGAACAAATCATTTTCTTTCAAAATAAAACATTAAAAATCATTTATGTTAAAAAAAAGTGAGTGGGTTTGGAAACGTAGTATGTGTTTACTGCACGAATGAAGGAAAAATCTTAACAACAATTATCAATATTTTACATGCACGGAAAATCCGTGCAAAACTGAAGCCCATAAACACTACACCTTTAAAGGATGATACTCACTAAAACTAGATGATTTACTTATACCGATGATAAATATATTGTATTTTTTCTATCACATTGTTAAAGCCTAACAAAAGAGAGTCTACCTCAGAACGATCAGTTAAATCTACATTATGAGATAAATCGTTTGATACTGGTAACTTTTCCGATAAGATTCCGTCTGAAAATATCTTTAAGTTCTGGTGACCATACATATTTAACAAAAAAAATTGTTATTTTGTTCTCCATGTTGACACTTATACGTTTCACTACAATAAATGTTGTACGAATACTTATGAGCGAAAAAAAATACATTCTCTTGTTCGTAAAATTTCTATGGTTGATGTCCTAGCTAGAAATAAACGTACATTTACCGTAAAGGTCACCTATTCTACCATTTACTTCACGAAAATCTGAGGATTTACATAACTCTAACAGTCTATAACCGAACGTACTACAATGTTTATCTGATAAGGCTCTACCAAGGAGTTTATCGAGAACAATTTTATTAAAATCAATGTCACTGTTCATACTTTCATGTAAAATAAAGTCATTTCTGCAGCCGATTCTCGAAAAACAATCTCCAATTAAATACATTCTGCCTTTACTTTCAAAGTTATATAATTATGTCATTTTGTATAATATCAAAAACGTCAACATTACGCACATCAAAGGCTGGCGAATCCTCACACGATATGTAAACACAACATAAGTAACAATCTTCTTGAAAATTAAAAATTGCTTTATCTAGTTTAATCCGAATTATGTATAATAATAGTTTTTAAAATATAAATATCACCTTGTTAATAATCACCTTGTTAATATTCTCTGTAATATAACGCAACTCCTCCCCTGCAACGTTTGGCTCTTCTGTGCTTCTGTAATAGTTATGCATGTCGCATATAAATGTCATGTTCAATAATCGTATTAATAAAATCCTGCTTACACCTTTTAATGGCCGTTAAACCGTTTAAATTCCATTCAAAAACACTCAATTAACATTCTCACCACGTTCCTATTTCTGAGTCTTTTCCATCAAAGTATCAAAAGACAGTCATGCCTTATGACCTTTCTGCCTAGCTTCTTTCAAATTTGACAGTAGTTCTTTTTTTCTCGTGCCTATAGCATCTTTAGGAAATTTTT
>NW_026867329.1:0-182031 GCF_026571515.1 Ruditapes philippinarum | reverse complement strand
AATATACATGTGTACATTTATTACACAAAAATTGGTGACTCGCACATGATAACTATGTATGTATACTTACAGAAAAAATCAATAAGCATTCTGAAATTAGATTAAATTTATTACGATTCAATTATTTAGCGCACACTTCTTATTAACAAAAGAAAAGCTTATTAGTGATGTTCATAGAATGTCAATCAGTCAATAAATATAAACGTTATATTAATTAATTATAAGCTCTAATCTAAAGGGCTGCATAATAATCCCATTGATATAATTCGACCCCCACATATGTTAGAAGGCAAATATAATTTGCACATATAATACACAGACTTTTGCAATATGTTTGTCAGAAGTGATCAGTACGCAAATTGGCACCTGCATATTGATCTTATATTGATAACGTGCTCGCTTATCAACACATGATAATGATTATGAAGTAATATATAAAATAACTGAATTTCTCTGTCACATTTTCTGTTTATGAATGATATTTGAATACAGATTTGGAAAGTAAATAAAAATTGATTTCCAGCACTCTCTGGACATCCTTAATAAAATACCATAGCCATCAGACATTCTGATTATTGTTACTTTGTTTCAATAAGTTTTAAATAATCCAGAAAGCGGTAATTATTATACAATTATTGACCAGTGAGCCATTGAATATGATGTGATATTCACCGGCAGATGACATATTGACCGAGGCGATAGCCGAGGTCAATATGACTTTCTGCCGGTGAATATCACATCATATTCAATGGCTCACTAGTCAATAATTGTTTTATTATATGAATAGGCTCAGAATTTTAAAAAAAATCACGAAAAAGTACAACCTTATATACATGTACAAATTTTGCTTCGTTGAAGCGCGGGAAAAAAGACGCACGTGTTAGGCGTGCAACGACTACGCGAACGCTGCGCATACGAAAGTAATTCAAGTTTATACTCATCGATGCGGTTTAGCCTTTAAGTATAACAGTAAAGTAATGATATTTTAATCACACGTAATTAACAGTCTACGGTGAATGGTCATTGAATATGAGTCTCAATCTATTGTTAGACTTGGAAAATCCAATTTAGCCAGTTAATATGATACTACCCCCAGTGAATATGATTTTATAAAAAGTTCTGTTGACTACAGTTTGGACCAATGAGATTGCAGCTATTTTTAGATCATATAATAAAGCATGATATATGCATATTGGGTCACGTATTCTTAAAATGAATTCTGCTTAAGCCGGTGCTAGGGGGCGTGGACGGTAACTTGCACTATCCAGTACCGTCCATGAACAGGCTCAATCAAACCGAGCCTGCAACATTGTCAATTTTGCCGTGTTGGGCTTTCTTTAGGGATTCTGTTTATCTCTATTTTATGGTCACATCAGTGTTATTTGTGCCGTGTGGCGGCCGTAAAAAGTCGCCCCGTACATTTAATCAAAGTTGTTATATTTTCGATCCTTGAAGATCGTTCAGCACGACATAATTGTTGTGTATTCATGTTATGTGGTATTTTTAGTTTCTTCTATTTGGCTTTTTTCAATTTGGGTGGTTCCAGTATTCCTACTTGAATACTGTCTAATCACCCTTAGGATATGTTGCCTGCTTTTTAAATTTGTCTTTTGACGTATTATCTGTGATATGCAGGCTTCATAACCTCTGATCCCCTTTCAAAATTCAATTTTATTTAGTTCCGCCCATTGTTTTCTCGTTTAGGGCACACGCATTTTTTTACTTGGGGACCATATGCCGCTTTTCATGGAATGGCACTTACGTGTCACATTGAAGGTTCCATGACAACCGCCATATGAACACATCTGCGGATGTTTCAAAATTCCAAATTGTACCAGTTCATGTATAATGTTGAATTCTGCTTAAGCCGGTGCTAGGGGGCGTGGACGGTAACTTGCACTATCCAGTACCGTCCATGAACAGGCTCAATCAAACCGAGCCTGCAACATTGTCAATTTTGCCGTGTTGGGCTTTCTTTAGGGATTCTGTTTATCTCTATTTTATGGTCACATCAGTGTTATTTGTGCCGTGTGGCGGCCGTAAAAAGTCGCCCCGTACATTTAATCAAAGATGTTATATTTTCGATCCTTGAAGATCGTTCAGCACGACATAATTGTTGTGTATTCATGTTATGTGGTATTTTTAGTTTCTTCTATTTGGCTTTTTTCAATTTGGGTGGTTCCAGTATTCCTACTTGAATACTGTCTAATCACCCTTAGGATATGTTGCCTGCTTTTTAAATTTGTCTTTTGACGTATTATCTGTGATATGCAGGCTTCATAACCTCTGATCCCCTTTCAAAATTCAATTTTATTTAGTTCCGCCCATTGTTTTCTCGTTTAGGGCACACGCATTTTTTTACTTGGGACCATATGCCGCTTTTCATGGAATGGCACTTACGTGTCACATTGAAGGTTCCATGACAACCGCCATATGAACACATCTGCGGATGTTTCAAAATTCCAAATTGTACCAGTTCATGTATAATGTTGAATTCTGCTTAAGCCGGTGCTAGGGGGCGTGGACGGTAACTTGCACTATCCAGTACCGTCCATGAGCAGGCTCAATCAAACCGAGCCTGCAACATTGTCAATTTTGCCGTGTTGGGCTTTCTTTAGGGATTCTGTTTATCTCTATTTTTTGATATTTTATCTTTGAATTGTTTATTTCTGTTTTGAACGACAAAACGCTTAATACGTTCCAAAGTATTCTAGCAATTTGGTTGTTCGTTCTAATAGTAAAGGTCTCTCTACTGGAGATCCGTTTTCGTCCTAAAAACGTTTTGTTTTCAGTTAATTGGCCAATGAGTAAATTAGGGATACTAAACGAGTTAAACAGTGATACACCATCAAGGCGTCTTTTTCTTTTAGTTTCTTTTATTTGTCTTTTTTCTAATTATCGTACTCGCATATATATTAGGTTTTATAAACCTTTTCGGTATTGAAAGCATTTTTCAGTTTACATATAGTATTGTTGATTTAAAAGTCATTTGAACGATTGTATTTATTATGCTATTCATTTCGTGTCAAAGTCACAGTTAGTAGAATGTTTTGATTTTTATATTATGAACATGTACTTACTCCAATTTAAGATTTAATGACGTTCTTATTCTTTAAGAACAGAGAATTGGTACCTTTTGACTATGTTTAGTATAAATTTTCTTATTCTGTTTTGCTATTTAACGGAAAAAAGCAAGTCCATGCAATCACCCCTTTAAAATTAATACTATATCAACATATTTTGTTTACATAAATGGTTCAAAGCTGACCCAAGCTCTCATTACTTCATTATATAGTTTAGGTAAATTAATTCTTTAGAAAAAGACAAACTTTACAGTTGACAAAATATCTTTTTCAACTGTCAGAATATTCAATATCTAAATTAGTTTTGTGATATTGGAACATTTAATGCTTTCATGTAACACACGATAATGGAAGAGATTGATATATATGATAACTTCCACAGTTTCCGAGGGATTTGTCGTGGTATTGACTCTGTATAAGTTTAATGTCGGGTAGCCTGCTGCCATCCTTATACATTTGTACATGTATGTGATTTCTTGCTTACAACGGTTCATTGTGTAGAGGCCATGAGCCTCGCGATAATACTCCGGGGTATCCATGATATTCCGCTGCATGACAGGCATTGTACATTCGACGGGGATAGAGATATTTTTATGTATTTTTAAGACAATTTGCATATGTTGCATAGTTACAAATATGTATTTAGTTTAAGCATCATTATTTTATTGCATTTAATGCATGTATACAAACATATTATACAAATAATGAGTATATATCAAAATACAAATATGTATTTATCAGTGTATTAGATTTATCTTGGGAAGCCTGATATCATCTTTATACATATAAACCTATATATGTCATTTCTTGCTGACATGAATCATATTCATAAAAACCATAAGCCTCGCAATAAAACTTTTGGGTACCCTTGATATTCCGATACGTTTATGTCAAATTACATGCGGCAATCGTTAATGTATCTAACTTGGGTAAAGATGATTGATAAATTTCTTTTATTATAACGAAGTTAAATAGATATAGTTTATTGTAGTATGCTAATAGTTATGTACTGAATCACATTTTAGTTTTCTATTCGGTTTGGGCCAAACTGCAGCCCGATGAACATTACATGTCATCGTATTACATACCTGTTATTAATGCGCTTCCGGGGTATCTAGAACATGAATTTGAAAATAAGCTTTGAAAGTTTTGAACAGTATATATTGAAGCGTATTTCTTGGTTAAGTAGTTTATGGTTCTTATTAGGGTTAGCGACGGTAAATGAATTCTGCTTGTTTGTTAAGTCTAAGCATATTGAACAGCCTCTTAGCAATAAAAAATGTGTTCCCCTTTAATACGATAGAACGTAATTTGTTTGTACCACTCGTATTTTTTGTAATGCGCAACACGTTGTTGGTTTCACTCTACTATGTACTGTATATTGTTTGATCTTATTCGTCAAATAGTTATACATGCGGACAGTTAAACGGGTTGCTCTGTTTCATGGTTAACGTTACTAGTACATTTGTATATTTTATTAAAGCTATGAATGTAAAAACGGCGGTACATGCGTGTATTTTCTTTAGCTATTTCTCGCAGAGGGTCAGTTTGCATCATTTTTTAGAAATCTAGAAAAAATGCTATTTATCTCATAGCGACTTGTTTTGTATGTTAACTAAATAAAAACATTTTTAAAAAACAGAAATAAGAGTTCCGTAAAATATACACATAGATACATGATCTTTGCAAAAAGTTCTTGTTAAATACCCATTATTCCGTTCCTACCACAATCATTGAACTATTCTAATGTTCTTATGTTAGATGGAATCGCTACCTTTACGTCCAGCGCGGTAATAGTCTCGTATAATCACTTAGGTGTAACTTGTATAATGAGCTAATGAAACTTTCCTGACGGGTTATTTACTATCTGGAACGAATTTAACGGGCTTTAACGCTATCTCCCCGCCATTGAAAAATTGGTTTTCAGAAGTACAATATATAAATTTGTTAGAATGTGGTAGGGTGTTATTATTTTATAATCAAAAGGATTGCACTTTAATTGAAAGAAAGATTATGTGATTATCAGATGCAAATCCAAGGTATTTATTTCAATTTTTCAGTTAAGGTGAATAATGTTTATCTTTACTTTGTAGTGCGGTGTTTATATTTGTATTAGTATTTGTAATAAGATTAAGAATATAATGTGAACATCTTAAAGCGTCGCGGTTAATAAATAATGTATATTTGTATATCACTTCTCTGTCGATTATCGATTATATTGAGACCAATAAAGAAAACGAATTGCACTTTCTTTTGGAGGAAGAAATTAAAAAAATGAGCAAAAGTCGGTATCATTTGTTTAAAAATTGAACATAATTTGGAAACATATTCTTTATATGTGCAGATTGTAAAGAATCGATATTATACCCCTAAATCAAATACATACGAATGAAATAATTATAACGAATGAAATAATTATAACAATATCATTAAAATATTTAGAATAAAATTTATCTAAATGCGTTTTTGTTTGTATCTATAATGAAACATTTGAAGAAAATAATATATCAATACGCCTGAACTCGTATTTTTATATGCCATGTTGAAATGATACAAATTGCAGATACATGTAAACAATTCAAACGAGGTCATGAACTTCAGGTTGCCGATTAACAATGAATGATTTCGCAGTTGACCGCCTGTGGCATGAGTCCACTCTTATCTTAGCTGTAATGGATCTTTCTGGTTTATTGGCTAGAAATATTAAAAAAGGCGGGGTTATTTTCTTACTACTTTGCTTAATATTATGCTATAACAGCGTTTTGTGAAATTTGTTCTTATAATCGATTCATTATAGTGCAGAAAAGATATATAAAAACTACTTTAAGACAGGGAAAATGTGAAGAAAATATGTATTATACAATCCGTATATATTATATGAATGAAAGATATAAGCTATGAAATCATCTAATGAGAGTTATTTTCTTATTGATTAAATTTTCTTGTGACCACTAAAACTAATGATAATGATGAAGGTAATACCAAGTTATTATAAAACAGTTTAATATTGTTTCAATACTTTTTTTTTCAGATAAAGGATCATTAATGTGAAGAAACAGACTTATAGAAGAAATCAACAAGATATCATACTATACCTAGACTATTTGATGTGAAGGATAATGCTATTTATTGCCTGACAAAATTCATGCCATTGTGTTTTGCTTATTTATTTTTGTTGTTGTTTTATTTTAAGCAATTAGCCTATATATCTTGAACAATAGATTACACATGTATCGTACTAAAAATAAATAATGAATAAATATACTTTTTTTAAGATTCGCTCAAAAAAGGAGATGAATCAAAAAAGGAGATAAATGGGGCATAAATAGGCCATGTTTAAGTTCTTGTTGTGTGAAAATAGATATTTCGCGACGAGTGAAATATCAGCTTTTTCATGCCACAATATTAAATCAATCCTGTATTTATAGAAAATAAACTTCACTTTTTTTGTTCATTATTCATCTTTTTCTTTCGCTTGACACTAAAATTTGAATGACTTTCCCTTTAACTTTGTAATTTGACTGAGTTTAGAAGAATGTAGTCCGAAAAGACACCAGTGAAAAACGGAAATATGTTTCACTGCAGTCCTTTCAATAAAACAAGGAAAATAAACTATTTTTTATGTCATCAATATTTCTCAATATTTCAGAATTTATATTAAGGATATTTAAGAATATAATGAAAAGGGATACAAAGGTTTTTTTATGTAATTACGTGATTTATTTCATCGAGTGATATGAAAATAAATATTTCACCAGCTCTCTTCTTATTTATCTTTAATATGCATATTGGCGACAGTAGTTACGACACCAGTGAAATAAGATACATATGTTACACTTCAGTTAAAGAAAACTTATACGGATAAAAATTTATTCATAAATGTACAATTGTACAATTAATAATCTATTTAACTTAAAGAATCAAACGTGTATGATTATTTTATAAATATATGTATGATCTTAAGAATACGATGCAAAATTTAACAGATAAATATCATCAGTTTTACATAGCCAATATTATATTATTTTTTATACGTAAGAGAATTAGTATTGAATGTATTTTTTCACTACTATATATTCTTGAACAAAATTATGAAAACATGTAACAAAAACGAATCAGTTTGCGTTAATTTTTAACCCTTCTATTTCATATTTAAAAGATATTGACTGACTGCTATTTATTTAAAATGCTTTTGTAATCCGCATAAATGACAGCTATATTGACCCATCAAAAAGTAAGAGAAATATTATTCTATGCGTATTTATCAAATTACTCCGAACAACGATTTCCAACACTGTCCTTAGAAAATTAACTCGTGGAATATTATCCACAGAACGGACAGGTACAATGCGTTTCATCGGAAGTTTAAAAGATAGGGGAATTATTCCCCTATCTCTCTAGTATCACTATGTATTTCTCTCTGCATGTAAATTTGTTACTGAAAAAGTGGCTTCAGATCGACCCCCGGAAAAAGGACATCTGGAATTTCCTTTTTTATTCTGGAACGCATTATATATATATATAATTTCTCAATAGAGAAACACTCAAACTAATGTGTTAAATGTTAATAAATTTGAATTTATTTCATAAATGTAGATTAATTAGTAATTAATTAATTATTTTTCATCTTATTTTACTTTATAATCTTTTGTAACTTAGCATTTTACATTAAAGAACACAACTTAAGTTTAAGTGAATTCATGTCAGTTTTAGAAGTATTTCTTGCTTGTCTTAAGTTAATGTAATTTTGTCATTTTTTTATTCTTTGTGCTATTTGAGAATCAGTTTCAATTATTTCTATTCAGTATCACATTTTGCAAACTTGGTTATCACTTGTTGAAAGTAATGTTGCACTGTTTCATACAATGTATGTATAATTGTTTTTCATGTTCACTGAATACATTTCAACAAATCAACCTTTTGCCTTTTTCCTCTATGTAGTTAAAGTTACAATTTTTCCCATTTCTATTAGAGAGTAAGATAATTAACCTGGAATGATAACTTTCTGGTCGAGTTGACAAGTATACCTATGTTATCTTAAATAAATATTGACCGGTGGTGTCATCCTGACAAACAGTATACACGTATATCCTAATAATGAGATTATGTAATCATCTAATTTTTAGATAATCGAAAAAAAAAAAAAAAAAAGAAAGATCGCAATTTTGAAAAAACAGTCATAGGAAAATTTTATCACAAATTAATGGATTGATGATCACCAAACTTGGTTCTTACCATTTTTACTTAAAGAAAAAAAAACAGTGTCGAGAAACCTGATAACTAGAGAGGCAAGTTGAAGTTGACCTGGACTTGTCTTTCTACAAGTTTATTTGAAAATATATATCTATAATCACTGAAAAACAGTTGTATCTGGTGAGCGAGTCAGGGCCATCATGGCCCTCTTGTTATACAAATTAAAATCATAGATACATTATATGGGTCAACCATAATATGTACTGTTATATAAATCATCGGTTTACACGCACACATTCAATGATATTCCTTCCTTACACGGCGTGATGTATAACAGATTCATTTGCAGTACTAGTACTGGTCTTCAATTGCACGTTTGAAATATATCGGAAATGTATACAAAACAAATAATTGCAAACATGTATCGGAATATAGTTACTTTTTTTCGAAAATAATGTAAAATAATATTTATTTAAAATTCACATCAAATCATTAAAAAAATAACGCAATAACCTGATACAATGCATCACATATACAAAACCCGAAAAGTTAAACATTGGATAATATCAGTATATAATTTTAAACACTATGAACTTATAGAAGAAAGAGAACAGAAAGCATAACTTTTCGAAAAACTATTATAATGAGACTTAGTGTAATTTATGTGTTACAAGAACATATTGACAAATTAACTTACTATGATATTTTCTTTTTTCTTTCTTTTTTTTCTAAAGAAAAGCAGGCATACGAATAAGTATTAGCAGGCATTGACAAAATTGTTGTGCTACAAAGTAACGGGTTGAGTTTGATTTAACAATTTTCCCAAAGGAAGAGCTGAAAACATCAATATTTCTGCCTGCTCTGTTATAAAAAATGTGAAAAATATATTGTAATACAATAGGTGCTGATGCAAAATTAGTAAATTAATTATTAAAGTTTCATAATCAGGCATCAAGTTGGTCCGACCGTTCAAAATGTGTGGCTTTAATAAAATATTTTAAGGTGTTAACATACAAAATAAACACGTTTAAGACTGGCAAGCATTATCAGTTAAATGCCGTTTTTACTATGTGACTAATAGTACCCACTATTTTAATGATTTTGAATCCTTTCTTCAATATTGCATGATTATAAGATTATAAGATAATGTCGTTATTCAGTTTGAATGCAAGTTGTTTTTGTGTTGGGAACATTTTTTTTTTTTTTTTTTTATTTATAAACACCAATTTCATCATATAAATATTTTTAACTAGTATGATAATTTATCGTCAGATTAAGATGCGATACCTTCATGATTATTTTAGCTTTAACTTATATTTCTACAAGAGTTCAAATGTTGTGTTCATTTAGACAAGAAATGATTAAAAGAAAGGAAATAAAAGACAACTGTAACTCATCCTTAATTATCAAGCTGTCAGAAATCTCATAATTATCCTAAAACTAGCTCTGCAAATTTCTGTCAATTGAAAAATACTAATTAGTACGTGATGTAGTGAATATGCTAAATTTAACAGTATTGTTTTGCCTAACTAATAAATCAAATTCATAACCTGATAAACAAATGAATTTCAAACAATATGAATTCTTGACTTGTGCCTTCTAAGGAATCAGGGGGCCGTCTTATCAACGGTCGTACGACCGTTTTTGTCGTACGATTGTCGTACGTCGATCGTACGATTTTGGCGGTGTCTTATCAAACGTCGCAGATTTTCATAATCGTACGATTATCCTAAGATCATGCATTTTTTCTGCGATCGCTGAGAAGCAGTCGCAGATCAAACAAAATGGCCGCCTTACTACTGGTAAACGAACGCCGCCGACGAAAATCACGCTGTTTTCGCCAACGAACGGTTCACCTTGATGATTTAACCGATCGAGAAGTCATTTCCCGATACAGGCTCAATAAAGCAGCGATTAAAGAGTTGGAGGAGCTCTGTCGTGCTGATCTTTCCCCTAAAACGGGTAGATCGCAGTCTATTGGCAGCATGACGAAGGTAAATGTATCGAAGTTTCACTGTATTTATTGTTTACATTCGTAACTAAGCAGTTTGACCTTAACCTTGATTTATTTTTAGCCCAAGCATTATGGGTAAACATGGCGCTGTGTTATGTGTACATAGAAAAAATTAGACTTAGATCCACAATAACACGGCTTTAATTAGAGCTTTGATAACTATGCCGTTGTAAAAGAAAGGAAAAGTGATGTTATTAACAAATTCAATAATTCTTGATACGTCAGAGGAGAGGAATTTGGCTGAATTTGTAGATATTGGGATCCGTAAACAAGGAGTGCATCAGTGAATAGCCATAGTCAGAGGATGATAGGAGGATTATTTAAACCGGTTTCATTACCTGTAAAAATGGGCAAACGTGTTTTGTTATGAAATGTAAACACTGTTCATTTTACATTTAATGGCTGGCAATATCAACAGTTGCAGAAGTTACGAGAAATCAGTAATAAACAGATAAAGGATTCATAATTTATGACATAGCACTCGTCCATGTCGTCTATTATTAAAGATGACAAGTATAGCACTAGTAGGTAAGAATAATTATTGACATGATAGCTAATAAGTTCTGAGTTTCACAGCCCATTGAATAGAAATGTCATATTTTAGGTATGTATAATAAAAGCCAACACTTGTTATTTTTCTTTTTTACTTTATTTTTTTTTGTGAACAATGAATAGAGCTACTGTATGATTTTTCAGGTTCTCATAGGACTGAGATTCCTAGCAAAGGGGGATTTTCTGTCGGAAGTTTCAGACTTGCATGGTGTATCAAAAGCGTCAGGGGCAGTTATTGTGGACGAGTTTATTTCTAGTGTCAATGCTAGATTGAACAACATCAGGTAATAATATTATATCATTACTGTAGTCATTATTAATACTAATGCAAGTAAAGACAGTAAGATGTATTTCATCATACAACAAGATAACATGTTGCTTAACATTAAAAGTTGAAAACACAGACAGAAGATCAATGAATTTATATACATGTCACAGGGTGTGAAAAGTGCGACCTGACCAGGACTCGAACCTGGGACCGTTCCCCGGCTCTATGGTCTACCTACTGAGCTGTTGGGCAGCTAACACATGTTCTCCCCTTATTAGTGAACTGTTCTGAAAAGTGACATGCTTCCCCAATATATAGAAATTCATCCTTGAATTTCACAGAGTTTCAGAGCAATGTGAATTAAACTCTGAGCTATATTCATTCACAGTCCCTCGTTGGGCGCCAAATGTCACAGGGTGAGTAAAATGTGCAGTCTGACCGGGACTCGAACCATGGACCCTCAGAATATTGTTCCAATAACTGAGACCCCATTCAAGGTAATTCAATACTTTGGAACAACAAGCATGTATTTGCAGACAACACAGAAAAGGTTGGAAAGTTCTATTTCTTTGATAAAATCATCTTAAAATTTCATACTGGTACTGGTTGGGGACCACCAAAACCGGACAACCACCAAACCCGGACGGACCCGAAAATGCTTAATTTAGTATTTTCTTTGTTCAGTGGTTGTCAGTCACTTTTTCATTAACAATAAATGCACATTTCTTCTAAAAATAAAATTAAGTAAATAAATTTATTTCAACCTCCGTAAATGGTAATATTTTAATGTCTATTTCTACAATGTTGACGTTGAAATTTGGGGGGTCAAGAAAGCATTACCTGACCTCATATACCAGCTATAATCATTTGCAGAGTAAACAATAGAATATCCAAAACTTCAGCATTTGTTGCTGAAATATTGTACATCATGTTAAAAATCTAAAATCAAAACACCCAAGCTTTTATCTGAATTAAATCGCATGATGTACATATTTGTCCGGACATATGGTACTGTAGTGTAGACAATTTAGGTAATTTTGATACCCTCCTTGTCAAGCCTCAGATATAAGTGTCAATACAATCAGAAATAAACAAACTAGTTTGTTAGTTAGGAGAAGAACCTAGCTGAACTGTGTCAAATTTTAAGGTCTCTAGGTTAAAAATTATTAAATCAGTACGGAAAAATGTTCAAAAAGTGTCCGGTTGATGGTCCCTGAACAGTACTGAATTATATTCAATATATAAAAGCCCAAATAACTGCTATATATATGAGCCCTGTCATGACAAAACCAACATAATGGGTTTGCGACCAGCATGGATCCAGACCAGCCTGCGCATCTGCGCAGTCTGATCAGGATCCATGCTGTTCGCTTACAAACCCTGTAACAAGCAGAGAAACTGATAACGAACATCATGTATCCTGATCAGACTGCGCGGATGCGCAGGCTGGTCTGGATCCATGCTGGTCGCAAACCCATTATGTTGGTATTGTCATGGCACGGCTCATATGAAATTTTGAATAAAAGTGAGAAAAGGTGTTACATTTAGACCTACATGGCCCAATTATGTAGGAAAGTAAAAGAACAGTATTATAAACATGATGATGCTTTGTTAGAACTGTCAAAGTTTAATACTCGTCCATAGCCAGATTAGTATTTTTTTTTGTTTAAAAATGTGATTTGGGGACAGAAACTGCCAGGAAACCAGTATGGTATTATAAATATTGTAAACATGCTGGTATTCATTCAGAATTTTATTTTATTTTCTCTCAATGATAGAAAGGATGTTTGCAGTATTGAAAATTCTTTATAAAAATTGTTGACATGTTGAATGGCCAAATATAAACATTTGTTTAGAATATAACCTTTGCGGCTTGGTTATATATTCAAGCATATATAGGGTCATATAACCTGTCAAAATCTTAACAGCTAATAATATATAACCTTTCAAATATTTTACATGTAAAACTAAGTGGGATTCCAGCAAACAATCTACATATTTTATCACAACTTAATTCATATAAAAGTTTGTGCTGTTTATCAGCACAAGTGTTTAGTTTCCATGTCACTACAGAATAAATGTTAATTTTTATCAGGTTTCCAACAGACAGAAATGACATCATTCAGTTGAAGAGAACTTTTTATCAAAAGTCTAGGATCCCTAACGTGATTGGTATTTTAAACATTCTTAACCATTTAAATTTTATGATTATAATACTGCAAGTTTGGAATGTTGCTTTTCATTATATACACAGCTGCTGTCAATTCATGGATCATATTTCATTTTACCATATAAACAAATGACATTTGCTGACTTATTGATTGTTGCCATGTTATAGTGCAGCATATAAATGGTTGTTTACAATATAACCATCACCTAGTGGCTCAATATATATCAGGCCTTATAACCTGTGAAAATCTTAATAACTAATTGTATACATGCCACAATTTCAGCTGAAATATTACTTGTGAAGCATTTTCATTCAACAATTACACAAATTCTAATGCATGTGAGGTCTATTTCAAAGAAAACACATGAGTTTCATGACTTTTTTTGTTCTGTTTTTTATTGCTAATATATCAGTTTGAAATTTTTTACAAGTTTTGTAAATTTGTGCAGGAGCAGTAGATGGGACATTGATTCCTATTGAAGCCCCAAAAGAAAATGAAGCTGCATATGTATGCAGAAAAAATTTCCATGCACTTAATGTGCAAGCTGTTTGTGACACAGATATGAGGTACTAAAATACATATCTATTCATTGTTAACAATCACCATTGTATTTATTGCTAAGCTTAAGAAACCTAAACTTAATTGCATGTTGCCTTGTACAAATATAGATATACAAATTGATTATTTTATATACTAAAGAATAAGGAAAAAGGGAAATGATTTCTATTTGTAAACATGTTTGAAAAAATTATTATGATTAATTAAAAAGGATAATATAGAATAATATATGTCCTTTTTCAGATTCACAGACGTTGTGGCAATGTGGCCAGGGTCACAGCATGACTCAGCCATATTTGATGCATGTGGTTTGAAGGTAATCCTTTCAAGTATATAACACTAGTAGAAATGTGTGCTCTCTACATATAACAAATATCATCTCAACCAGGATAATAAACTAACTGTTGTAGTTCCAAACATTGCAGACATTGTACCTTTGAAGCTCTATTTAGCTCTTTTAGATCATTTTACTCCATACTTAATGTGGTCACTAACTTTACATAGAAATGCATATACACAAAGACTACATAAATGTATATGCTTCGCAGAATTGCCAAAATTGGCCTCTTTATAAGGTCAAAAAAAATGTCTTAATAAAATATTTCTCCTTTGAAAATAATTTACTTCTTTTTTCTATCAATACATCATCTTGAGCAATTGAAGAAGGAGATTATGGCCATTTTCAATAACTGTTTGTTACTTGTGGTTGCTCATTTAATTTTACAGGATTATCTTGAAAGGACAGGTGCTGGGATGCTGCTGGGAGATAGTGGGTATCCTTTAAGGAGGTACCTACTAACTCCGAAGTTGAATCCCACTACACAACAAGAGGAGGAATTCAACAAGTACCACAGTAGGGGCAGAATGGTTATTGAAAGGGCTTTCGGCTTGTTGAAGTCACGGTTTCGGTAATACTTGGTATTATTATTACTTTTCATTGCTACTACTCAGAGAATATCTTTGTACCCCGGCCAAGGGAGTCACTATCAGCGTGACCACTTATGTGAAAGTATATGTAACATCTCAAATGTTGTCATTGTCCATTTACATATGGCCTTGAAACTTTGTATCAAACATTTTGACAGATTTATACCACTTTTTTAATTTTTTTTTTAAGGAATGGATATTCCTCTTTTCTTGCATATCAGACAGGATTCTGTTCTGAAAATAATTGATATGAGCCTTGTTACCGCCGTAAACAGTTACCCTTGAGCTAGATATTCCGGTTTGTACCGGCATCCAGTGTAAGATCAGTATACGTTTATTCCATCATTATCCAGTTTATTGCTATACTATCAAGCACTAAGAAAAGTCAAGCGTGCTGTCCTTTTGACAGCTCTGGTTTTTCAGTATGATCAATACTAGAAAATTAATATGTCATCAGAATGAAGTGTTACATCACAAATCATTGCAACTCAATCTAACAGATAAGCTGACATGAATTTCTGTGAAAAATTAATTTATTGGTGCCTAGAAATCATTTAAAACATGAAATCATGTTTTAATGCACATTTCAATGTAGGAATTGTTAACCTAACAGACAACATGCATATTGAAAGCTATTTTAAATGTATTTTACAGTTGCCTACACAGGACTGGTGGTGTACTTCAATTCAAGCCAGGAAAGTGTGGCAAAGTTGTGCTGGCTTGCATGAGGCTCCACAACTTATGCGTTAATCGAGGAGTGCCAGAACCTCAAGGTGTTATACCAGAGGCAACAGAAAGCACCCCATACATCCTTGATAACCCAGGAAGTGAAGATGGGAATTTAAGAGATCAAATTGTTAGATTGTTTTAAAGTGTATTGGTCTACAATGTGCAAATTGCCCATGCTTTTTAAAGATATTTTACCCCAGACTTTGATTTTATTGCTCAATGACATCACTGTTTGGAGTTTGGATGCGAGGAATTATATCACGAGGGCGTAGCCTGGGTGATATAATGATGCACATCTGGATGACAAACTGTGTTTTATCAAGCGATAAAATCACCAATTTGGATATCTTATTTCAATTCTAACACAACATCAACAAATAAATGTGCAGTACCTGAGATTAAGCAAAATTGCCCCTGATTTGTTTCCGTACTTCTTTTCAGAGTGTCGGATTTTTAGCTCGACTATACGATGTATCTGGAGATCTGTCCTACTCGCCCTGGCGTGGGCGTCCAGATTTCGGATTAAAGTTTTGGTGCAGTAAAATATTTTTAACTATAACTTTTTCATTTCTTAAGGTATTAACTTCAAATATATGTTCCTTATCATCAACCACATCTTATGTGACATGGTTCATAACTTTAGCACCAATATTGTCAGTTTAATCTCCCTTTGAACTTAGAATTTTCCTTAAACAATATTATTTTTTACTGTTATTTCTTTATTTTTTACGGTAATTAAAGGATCAACTTCATACTTCAAATGTTTATTCCTTATCATTAACCACGTCTATGTGACAAGATTTATAACTCTAGCAGCAATATTGCAAGAATTATCTCCCCATTAACATAGATTTTTACTTGAAAAATGTTATTTTTTACTATAACCTCTTTAGTTTTAAAGATATCTGCCTCAAACTTCAAATACACATTTCTTATCATCAAGCAGATTTTATTTGACAAGGTTCATAACTCTTGAAGCAATATTTTCATATTTATCACCCTTTTAACTTAGAATTTTTTTCAAGATATATTATAACTTCTTTACCTTTTAAGGTATCTTCTTCGAACTTCAAATATATATTTCTTATCATTACACACATGTTGTATAACAATGTCCATAACTCTAGTGTGACTGTTTCCAGAATTGTTCCTCCTTGAACTTTGAATTTATATTAACAACTATAACTTCATGTCATAAGAAAAATATTTTTATTTCATAATTGGTTTAATTCTAATATTATTTATCAGGTATACTAAATTAATATCAACATAATAATCCATGGTATTACAGAACATTCATTATAGACCAATACATTTTAATGAATGTAAATGTATTTCAATTTAACAGGATAATTTGTTTACTAATTTCTCAAAATTTGCATTTAAAGTTTTCATATTTTCATTTAAAGATGAAACTTGGGCAACTAAATCTCTCATCACAGCAGTTTGCTGTATTACTAGTTCTTCAACACGATGACCTGAAATCAAATAAAGAATATATTTACAACCCTTAAATTTATGAAAATAAATATTTCATGAGTGGCGGTAGCCACGAGTGAAATATGGTAATTTTCATGCCACAAGATGAAAATAAATCATGTATTTATAGAAAAAACTTGAATTTTCTGTTTATTATGTACATTTTTCTCTTTTTAGCGATAAAATTTGAAAAACTTTCCCTTAAATTTTGTGTACTGGTAGTATTTAAAAGAAAGTAGTCCGGCAAGACAACAGTGAAAATACGGAAAATATGTTTCACTGCAGTGAAAAATAAATTTTTACAGTGAAAATACGGAAAATGAAAATACGCATTTTATTTCATCAATATTTCTCAATATTTCATTTATAAGTATATAATAAAATCTATTTCCTTTGTAAATACCATTTGTTTTCATTATGTATTAATTATAATTTCAAAATTTTTTGTTCTGTCATTGGCATAGCATCAAATTAAATGTTTTTCTGATAATAGACAATCTTGTTCGATAAAATTTATTTGTCGCCTACAGTCATAATATTTTGAAAATGTGACTTTATTAAAACTGAGATAAACTGCCATCCTACATTAAATGAAAATATGATCTATATGAATGAAGAATGTTGAAGCTTTAAATTGTTCGAGCAGTAAAGTACTTGTGGAAAAGCTCTATTTTTGCATGAAAAAACTTTGATTACAATCATAACTGTTAGATAAATAGATAACTAGATGATATTTATGATGGTCATTGTTTTTAATTAGTTACATGTATCATACTCACTTTCATCTCTAGCTGTGTTTGCTTCAGGTGCACTCTTTCTTGCTGAAGCATCTGAAATTTATATTACAATGTATAATAAGCAAATGATTATCTATATGATAAGTTAAAGTTTACTCATAGTTAACATGAGAATAATAGTTGCATAAAAGAAATCATTGATTGTAAAAAGAATGATACTTACTATCATATTTTGCCCTCTTGAGTAAAGGTTCACTGTCCTGTATGGTGGACCCTAAAATATATAATGTACACATTTTATGGAACAATGGATTCTGTTTCATGTAGAGTCATTTATAGCAAACATACTGTCTGCTTCAAAGTTCATATTTTAATGTGAAGGTTTATTATGTAAAAAGTTTGGTGCCATTGATGACATGTGACCAATGTAGTTGTATATTGTAAATATGTTGCCACATGACCTAATTGCTTTATGAAATGAAGATACATTTATAGACATTCAAGATATAGTATGTAATGACTTTAGTCCAATGAGCTTAAAGGTGTTGATCCTGACTGTAATATTGATATTTTATTGACATGTCTGTCGCATTAAATATATATTATTGAAACACAAAAAATTGTATTATTGTTTTTATTTAGCAATTTAAATTACATAATTATACATACATTCAATCTCATCACTTGTACTTGTACAACAGGAAGATCTGGGATGTGTTGGTTATTGGTAGGGTCATTATTTTCTGAAAGATATGCATTATATACAGTATATTATCAATGGTGAAAGGTGTGTTTATATATAAAGGATTACTATATTTTAAACTAATACCTGCTATGCTTAATGTGGGAAAATCACATCTTTACAAAATTAATTTCACCACTTTGAAGTTGGCATTGAATTAAATAATATTGGACAGCACAAAGCATTATATTTAAACAAGCCAGTTACCATAAAATGTATCCGTTCCATTTTCAATTCCCTCCACACTGCATCTGGGAATTGTCTGTAATACCTGCATCCAGAAAATATATTAAATGCGTTCCAGAATAAAAAAGGAAATTCCAGATGTCCTTTTTCCTGGGGTCGACCTCAATGCGCTTTTTCATAATTCCCCTAACTTTTTAACCTAAGACGAAACGCATTGTACCTGTTCGTTTTGTGGATATATGATACCACTATCATTTTAAATGGGTTTATTTTCTAAGGATAATGTTGGAAATGGTTGTTCGGAAATATTTCATGAAAACACACATCTTACTTTCAAATTGGTTAATATAACAGTAATTTACGCAGATTACAAAAACCTTTTAATTGTAGACGGTCAATATTTTTTTAGATATGAAATAGAAGGCCTGGGTTAAAAAAAACACAAATGTCTGATCATTTATAGATTCATGTTTTTATACTTGTTTGAGAATATAGAGTAGAGAGAAAAGAATACGCCCGATATTAATTTGTTTACAAGAAAAATATAATAACGGGCTATAATAACATATCACATTTATCTGTACATTTATTCATCTTACTGTTAAGAAAATAAATATATTTATCAAATAACTTACCGTACTTATTCAAGTAAAATATATAAAACTTTTAAAAATCGATAAGCATATGTTGTACTTAATTCTTATGTATAAATGTAGTGTTAAATATATGTTTTAATCATAATGCATTTTCGAAAAAAATATTAAGAAGGATTGATGAAATGAAATGCTCATTTTCATTTTCCATATTTTTCTATGTATAAGCTTACTTTTTACTACATGTAACATATTTTCCGTTCTTATCCTGGTGTCGTAACTACTTTCGTCAATATACATATTAAAATAAACAAAAAAATAAATAATCATTTTTAAACAGAGAAAACTTTAATAACAGGCAATTCAATATTTTTCCTAAAATTGATTATTATCAAATTATTTCATTTAACATGTGTCTACAACAACTGGTGAAATATTTATTTCTATATCACTAGATGAAATAAAACACGCAATTACAGATAAAACTTCATATCCTCTTTCATTATATTCTTGAATATTCTTAATATAAATTCAGAAATATTGAAAAAAATATTTTATTACATAAATATGAGTGGTTCCGTTTAATTTATTTTTCACTGCAGTGAAATTATTTTCATATTGTCATTGTTGTCTTGTCGGATTATATTCTTCTATGTCAGCCAAATCACATAATCATAATGTCGTCAAATATTAATGCGGAACAAAAGAAAAAATGTAAACAATAAACAGAAAATTCAAGTTCTTTTTTTTTCTATAAAATTTAATACAGGATTAATTTGCACATTGTGGCATGAAAGTTCTGATATTTTCACTTGTCTCGAAATATTTATTTTCATAATAGTTTCAATAGATGAAAGCAAATCTGTATTTATTGAAAACAACTCAAACATCATCTATTAAATCATGTATTATCTTCTTTTAAGCGTTTTGAAACAAACAAAAAAATGAAAATTCGGTCCTCTCTTTTTTTTATATTTTTAATTCGTACATGGTACCACACATGTGTAATCTATTATTCAAATATATTTGTTAATTGATAAAAATAAAAACAACAAAAATAAATAAATAAATAAGCAAAGCATAATGAAATAAGTCAGACAAATCAATAAAATTATCGTTCAAATTTTCTTAAATCCAGGTTACTGTGTGATATCTTGTTGATTTCGTCTAATCACGTCTGTTGTTTTGTGTTGTTTTTGTTTCACATATCTGAAAACAAATATTGAAACAACATTAAATTGTTTTATGATACAACTTAGTTTTACGGTGGTCATCATTTATCTTTATTGATCACAAGCATTAAAAATGAAATAAAAGAATACAGTTTGGAATTATAAAAGCCCTTTTTTCAATATTGTTAAATCAGATTCTGTATGAATGTTCATGAAAAGCGTAAAATGTAAATGTAAATAAGATAACTAGAAGAAAATAACTCTAATAATTGTCATTGCTCATTATTATTTCATTCATATAATAATTATAATGCATATCTTCTACACATTTTCACTGTATACTGCCTTTGCTTAAAGTATTTTATATCTATCCTTTCTTTAATGAAATGAATCGATAAAATGAACAGACCCTGTAAACCCTCTGTAATAGCATAGTATAAAGGTGTTATAAAATTAAAACAGTAAGGAAATAACCCCGCCTATTTAATAATCAAAACGCTTGAATCTGTCTAACTGATCCATAACATTACAGCTGAGATAAGGGATGAACTAACGCCATAATCATCCAAGTCCTACACATTAACCCAATATGTCCAGTTTCTTCCAAAATTTCATATCTCTGATCAGTGATGATCATTTTAATTGTAATTACGCGGCTTGCCACTGTTATCACTGACAGCAGTACCATTGGAATTTTTTGATCCTATCATGTTTAAAAATGTATAGTTTAATGCTGGAGGATATAGAGAACATTTTAGAATTAATTGAAAAACAAGTTCAAGGGGGATAATTCTGTAAATATTCATACTACAGTTATGAATTTTATCACACATGATAAGGAACATAAATTTAAAGTTAGAAGTAATTACCTTAAGAAATAAAAAAAGTAACATTTTTTTGAGAGAAAAGATAAGTTCATGAGGAGAACATTCTGAAAAAATTGTGCAAGAGTTAAAAACATTGTCAATTATGATGTAGTTGATGATAAGGAAACATATGTTTGAAGTTTAATGTCAATCCTTATTTTTTGAAATGAAGATATTAGAGTAAAAAATATAACATTTTATCACAAACATCCGTGCCGATTTTGCGACTCCTCGTAATTTTTGGTATTGCACCGGCCGTGCATATATTTTGACGTGACGTCATTAGCGTTATACAAAACATAGTGTAAAGACGCGCTAAATGTTAGCGTTATACTATAGACGCGTCAATGAAAAATGACTCTTTTTTTTCACTTTAAACGGTCTTTATTTTGTGGTATGTGATAAATAGATATTAAATTAGTGTAAGTTCATACTGAATTTATTGCACTCGCTGAATAAAAAAATATTATGCGAGCCTCTTTATTCACTCGTGCCCAATAAATTCCAGTATTGAAACTTACACTCCTATCAATATCCTCTATTATTTTACGGAAAATTGTATGTCTAAGGGGATATAAGTTCCTGGAAATACTGTGGTTTTTAGAAGTTTTGCCACCTTTTATCACATAATTTTTTGGATGATAATCAAGGAATATATAATTTTTGAAAAATGATCACCTTAAAAATAAGAAGAGTTGTCAACCAAAAGTGCGAAATGCCCCTGAAAAAGGGTTTCAGGCATGCAGGTATTATGAAAAAAAAAGAGAATGAAAATTAAACTATTGCGTTCATATTGTTCTTTGTTTTATTGTACCTGTTCATATATAAAATTGTGATAGCAATGAAACCTTCCCAAGATATAAGTGTGACCTTGACCAAATGACCTTTAACTATTGAACTTTATTTATTGTAAATTTAAAAAATTTATCGTGTGTTATAAAGTATATTTTCAAATAATTGCTAAGTTTACAATTCAATTAAGCTGCAGACCCGGTTGAAAAAGAATGAAGAAAAAACTACAATTGATAAATTTTAGTAAAGTGTATCTTCTACAGAAATTACCCTTCAATTTTTAGGGCCATTAAGATAATAATACAGAGGGCAAATTAATAATGACAAAACTCTCAATCTCAGTGGACGTGTTAATGTGAGAGCGTACAGTTAATAGTGATTTACTAGCTGATAAGCCCTTACCGAGATTCAGCAAGCTGGAAGGGTTAATGTCGTAGGGGACTGTATCGGCTTGTCGAAGTTCATGACCTCTTGTGTATTATTTTACAAGTGTCTGAAGTTTGTATTAATTTCAACAATGCATATAAGATATAAAATACGATTTTTCAGGGTACTCACTTATTATTTTCTACACATTCCTTACAGATAGATAATACACAGAATATGTATTCAGATATTTTTATTCGAAATGTTCAAAAAAAAAAAAAAATATAATTCGTTTAAATTATCTCATCCATAATGTTTATATTCTTCTTTTTGTATCTAAATGTAAATTAAAATGAAATTTCTTAATTTTGCAAAGATAAAAGAAAAATGTTTACTTAAATTAATTTGATTCTTAAAAAAAAGGAAAAAAAAAAACGATTTTCTGCTCATTTTTTCATTTTTTTGCTTCCAAAAAAACTAACCTTCTTTTGCTAATTTGGGTGGTCAATATAGTCAAAAATCGACAAAGAAGTTATGTGCAATTTACATGTATATGCAACAATATTGCATTAAAAGTCAACTTATCAACCACCATCCCTAAAAGATTTTCAACATTATATTCTTGAATTTATATCAAATATTATAAAAATAAAAATATAAAAATATAAACAATCACTACATGACAATGATTAATATTTATGATTCTGAAATGAGAAAAACTGAAAACAAATACCTTAAATTTGCATTCTGATGATCGCATAAAATTTTTGTTCAGTTTAAGTGCAATCCTTTGATTATAAAACAAAAACACTCTGCCACATTCTTAAAAAATGTACAAATTATACTTCTGGAAACATCAATTCTTTCCATGACTTAATAGCGATAAAGCCCGCTAAATTCGTTTCCAGATTTTATTACACAACATAATTAAACGAATGCGGCGGTGAAATCCTCCTGTCCACCAACAGAAAATATTTCACGAAATAGTAAATAATGTAAAGGAAGGGAAAATTAAAACCAAAAAAAAAAACAAAGTTTGCAGATTGCCTAGATTTATATATGGCCAAAATGGTTGATTGCTTATCAAAATCTTAACAAATACCAAAAAAACTAGAACATTTTTTTAAAATAAAAATGGCAGCATGGTCTCATGCAAAATGGACATTTAAGAAAGTACGTATTGCAGGGGTTATGTATTGTATGCGTATATATCTAGAATTTAGATTTTACGGCACTCTGAAGTTCTATCTTTACAATTTTATTATTTTACTCAGTATAGACCCAAAACACCGTCACTATGAATTACAAATAGCAGCTTGTATAAACCATTCAATGAGAAAGAATTACAGATAAAATTACACCTATTTTTCTTTCTAGATTTTCTAAGATGATAGTTTTTATACAAACCACATTGTTAGTATTAAAGATCAAGCAATTGTTAAGATTTAACTGATTACTTTTTAAAAAATAGATTTATATTTCTTTAAGTAGGAAAAGTTAAACATTTTGATAAATAATGTAAATTTTGTCTATAATTCTTGGGTTGTCTAAGAGTGCATTTTTTTTTCTATTCATAGGAAAATCCATGCTAGACTTGTAAAAGGTCACTCATTCGCGAAGCGATAAGAAATGTCAAAGAATTTTAATCACCTTGGCATTAAAACATACAGGACCCGCCAAAGATATGGAGGCATCCATCTGCAAATTGAACGTTACGTTATTGGGGGTTTGCCGTTTTTACATTCATTAAAGACATTGGAATATACCCAAATAAACTTTAAAACAACGGTTTACGCAAATTTCAAACTATAAGAGTGGTTCAAAACAGTACTATATCCATAGATTTTAACCAATCAAACCGTTTGCTAACCCTAATTTACCTTAATGCACATGAATTTTATAAATACAAAAAAATAAGTTGCTGTCTCAAAACATCGCTTGTGCCCATTGATACGCATTAAATGAGGTTTGTTTTAACGAATGACATTATAATGATCTCAAAATTAATTTAGACGAAGACCATTGAAATATTCTGCAGTTTTAAAGATATTCTGTCTCTTGTAAAAAAATTTGTCTTTTTTCTATATGAAATTAATTCACGGAAACAATCTTATCAGATTATTTCAAAGGTAATGTAAAGTTTATAACGTTTTTTACGGAATATGTTTTATGTCAAATAGTCGACAGTTTGAGTTCTTTAATTACATGTGCTCACGAAAATACTAAGTGGGCGAACGAGATTACTATGTCATGGGCCACGGATAAGTCGTGCCCGAGATCCCTTCGTCGGTAACAACCTGCACTTTTTTGCTGGCGCTAAGAAGATTATTAAGTTGGGGCCCCCCTATCTATGTCTTGGCCACGAGTTACCTAAAGCTTTGCTTAATAGAGATAATTAAGTCGTGCCAAGGAGATAATTAACCCAATTCAATAGAATTATTAATTAAAGGAATGTTTTTTAAACTTTAAAAAATTCTGGGGTTAAAAATTTTAACAATGGCAACTAATTTCTAAATTAACACTACTTTAAGATTCCACTTCCCAAACAATTTTACATGATAAGGATCATAAGAATTAGGTCAATTATCCAAGACCAGTAAATCAGATTTTTAATCTTTATTTAAGTTTTTGCTATTTGTGGGGAACATTATTTGTAGGATTGATCATTAATGTACTAC
The DNA here is from genome assembly GCF_026571515.1 of Ruditapes philippinarum. NCBI lineage: Eukaryota > Metazoa > Mollusca > Bivalvia > Venerida > Veneridae > Ruditapes > Ruditapes philippinarum. The sequence goes on along the minus strand of NW_026867329.1, from coordinate 156,925 downwards.
TTATTGGGCCTGTTGACCTTTTTCCCTACCATAACTTGGAAGAAATTTAGCCCCGGTTATTTTTATTTAAGATTCGTGGGCCACGAACTTAGTAAACTCAGGATATGGCAATATATCTCGGGCGCACCACTTAATTTTTTCATGCGCAAAACTTAGGAATCGTGCCACGACATAAAGTATATATAGTGCCGACAGGATAAATAAAACATACACACACATTTACCCTTTTGCCAAACCTAACGTAAAATCAAGCTTCGAAAAACCAATTATGTGAAAAAAATTATTTTTATATAAGCATTTTTTGTAAGGGATGAATGCCAATCAATATTTTTTTAAAGCATAACAGACTTTCATACATGTATCCAAAGCGAAGTATAAGCCAAAAAATTACCTATCCTTTGTGTATTACTTAAAAAATAAAACGTCAAATTAATCTAATAAATGAAGTAAATAAAATCAAACAAAACACATTCAATTCATTTCGTCTTTGAAACGAAATAAATACATTTCAAATATTACCGTTTAACGGGTACGCAACGTGACATTAAAAATATAAATAAAATGATCAATATTCTAATGTAATAAATATCTATTTTTTCAAAAAAAAAGGTTGTAGTTGCAACCAAAATATTTATATGTACGATTATAATAGAAAAAGATTTAAGTAATAAAAACTAACAGAAAAATAAGTTTGGGTTCAAACAGTTATTTTAAAATAGTAAAATGAATATAACACAAAGTGGTGTCTTAACCAAAAGAAAATTAGTACTGTTGTTAAAGGCAAACAAGTGAAAATCTGGGAAAAACAATAGCGACAATTGTCCATTCTTTTTAAATACTCATTTTGCCTCGGAAATGCTTTAATCTTTAGCATTTTACCCAAGCTTTTTCATTTTGGTATACTTTAAATAGTATCCTTTAAAATTTTCTATTGGCTAATTAAACCCCCCAAAATTTTTAAATTTTATTAATTTTTCCCGGGCATTTTGTTAAAAAATTAGTTAATTTTTTCCTTTTGTATAATTGCCTTTAAAACTATTCCCGTTGTAGTTAAAAAATCAAAAGGAGGAAAAGTTTTCTTTTTAAAAAAACTTCACTATTAAAATGAACCACTAATTGAATTTTTGGGAAAGCTTAAAAATTGTTCCCAAAAAAATGCGGGTTTTTTCATCCCTTCGTGTTTGTTCAAATTTTTTTTCTTTTACCTTTTACGTGTCAATTAAAAAAAAAGAAAAGAAAAAATTTGATTCAAAAATAAAAAATCCAAAAACCCGTTTCAAAAATTTACGCAATATTATATATTTATGATTTAAAATTTTTCCCCTTTTTTGAAATTAAAAATATTGGGTTTTTTTAAAAAAACTAACCTTATCAGCAGGATTTTATGGTTATGTTTTTTTTTTAGGGAAGTCAAGAAAAAAAATGTTTTGGAATAATAAATTTAATTACAAAATTCCAATCCCTTTTTCAAAATTTCATTCATAAACAACAATATGTGAAAGAGCAATTCAAATTCAATATATATCTCCAAAAAGAATGATATTGGCGTCCGCGCCGAACGCGGCGCTCTTAGAATAAGAATAGATTTTGGTGAAAGGGCGACGCATACTTCTTCGAGCCTTTTTAGTCCCCGGTCATAATAAAAGCCCGAAAATTCCGATCGGTAATGAGGGTGCTTGTTATTAAATTTAAGAATGAAATGTGCATATGTTACAAATGAATTTTTCGCAATCAAACATTTACAATGAAATAACCTTTTCCGTCAATAAATCGCCGCTCTTTTCGGGGTTTTTTTTTTATCATTTTTGTGTACCACATCGGGTTATCATGTCAATGGGTATGTTTTTGTTTTTAAAATGATCCTTTGAAAGATCAGTTGAAAGAAACCCAAATTTTTCCAAAAAAACCCAATTTATAATTTTATCTTTTTTTTCAAAATTTCCCAAACGGGAAAATGCCCGGGCTCCCCCCGGGCTATTTTTACCAGGATTTAAATAGTGACCGGCGAATATACCCCAACCCTTTATTGTCCGGTCTCCCCCAAATTTTGGGGGTAAAATTTTTGATTTTCTTACAATTTGGAAAAAAAACAAAAAAAAATAGCATTTTCCTTTTTAATCTATATGAGATAAAAACAATAAATTTTAAAAGGGATTTTTTGTATAATAAAATCCGTGATTTTGTAAAATAATTAAAAAAAGGGTACTTTTTTGGGGTTTTTAAAATAACATTATAAACTTTGAAACATTTTATTTAATTATTCAATTTGTTATCCGTTTTTATTTTAAAGATGCCGAGGAAATTATTCAAATTACAAATTAATTTTATGAATTTATTCAATTGATCGATAATTTAAAAAATGATAAAGAAAAATACAATGTAATGTAATGGTTTAAGAATAAACAATTTATATATTGGGAAAGTAAACCATAATTTACTGGACTTTTTCCAGTTAAGCTTTTATTATAATCGTCGGTCAATATGACAATTGAATTTCTTAAAAATTTATTTTAACAATTTTAAATAAAAAAGAGTAGTAAAAACCCTCATTGTTAAAAATAGACATAAACACAAAAAGGAATAAAAGAAAACAATATTCATAAATTGTATTTTTTTTAAATTTAAAAAAATTAAATAGATATTACAATTTATTGTATAAATAAACATTATGCCAACATGGATTAACATCTGGTAATTAACCAGTGTCATATTTTTTTACTAACTTAAAGTGTGAACAGTACCTTAAGGGGGTTCTTCCCTAAATAGCAAACATTGTACATAATAAGGGACAAATGTTGTGACGGGTTATCATGCGTTTTAAACATAGGATTATAAATGATTGAACTTTGATATCCCCTTGCCATTAATAACCACGAATCATAAAAAATAACAAGTAATATTCTAAATCTCTAGCACCAATCCAAAAGTTCATAATTTGAACAATGTCTTTCGTCCGCTCATTCAAAGTGGTAATTCAGTTTCTGGGTAAGTTTAATAAGAATATCTTGTCATTCTATGTTACTTTTCATCTTCACTTCTGGCATTTCTTGCTTGGAGACGCCCTTTGATGTTTGCATCAATGCTTTTTCTTGTTTTTATTAATAGTAAGAAGCTCTTTTATCAGTTATAAATCAATGTAACGTGTAATATTATGTCATTTTGATTCTTACTTTGTTGTTTTTTGTTTTGTTTTGGGTCCCGTTTTGCAATTCTGTGTTTATTTGCGAAATTTATATTTATATTCTGCATATGTGGGGGGGAAAAACTTTTAATTAGAAAATTTTGGGGCCAAAAAAATTAGAGATACTTATTAAACGTTTATTTCAAAAACCTTATTAAAAATAAAAATTTTGGAAAATAACCTAAAAAAGCTTTTTTAAGAAAATTATTTCTAATGCGGACTCTCCATTTTATTTTTTAGTAAATTTTCTACACGTTCTTATTTTTTTTAAAAAATCTTCATGTTTTTTTAAAAATTTTGATTAAACTGTATTTTCCCAAATCATAAATTTTTAAAAAATCACAACCCCGGGTTGTTTCCCTGACAGATAAAAAATTTCGAAATTTAGGGCAAAATCAAATTATGCATGCTTAAACATTAATGCCCTTTTAAACTAAGTAAACTTAAAAAGGTCATTGATTTTTTTTACTTTTTCGGTCCTGTTTTTTTTAAAACCCCCTCCTTTTGCCCCCAATATGAAATGGCATTCTTTTTCTGTTTTCGTTTAAAAAATGAGTTTTTTCATTTCCCTTTAAATTTTTTTTAAATTTGGCTTAAAAAATATCCCGAGAAAATTTCCCTTTGGGACAAAAATTTTCTATTCTTGCAGGCTCTGGTTTTAAAAGTTTTTCTTTCATTTACAATTTTAAAAACATCGAATGCACTATCTTTATTTTTTGATTAATGTTTTACAAAGTGTAAGGAGCGGAATTTGATTAGTTCTCGTGAATACAGTGTTGACATTATTTTTTTACTTAAGTAAATTAATTATAAATAAAATCACTGTGCCACAATATATCATTCAAACTTTGATTGAAAAGTATATTAAAACTTCTTGAGTGAATTCACATCAAATAGTGACTTATTCTGTTTTCAATCAGCAATTCAAGTTTAATCTTTGAGGTAGGCTGTATGAGAGATTCAGTAAATTATTATGAAACACTACCGAAATAAAAACCTTCAATATTTGGTGAATTGTGTAAGAAATGAAAGTTAAATTTAAATAAAGATAGAGCATCAATGAATATTTTTTTTAAAAAAAAAAAAAACAACGATTGTAAATATAAAAATATAAAAAGAAAAAAACACATAAGCTACCCCCCCCCCCCAAAAAAAAAAAGAATCAAATAACCTTTATCCACTGTTATTATTACTATACCGGGTTTGTAACATTTTAAATTGCGGCAAAAACGAGTTTATAAAACAAATAAACGGGTAGAATTGATAAAATTACCCTAGAGATAACCTCTTTCTGTATGTGGCCAATTTAAACCGCATTCAATGAAAAAATTGCTATCCCTTATGCTAGAACCTGGAATGTTTTTTTTCCCGTTTTGCAAAGTAAATTATTAGTTTCCCGGTGAAATGTTTTATAACCCATTTCTTGACTTTTTCTGTTTTGTTTGATCCCTTTTTGGGAACATGGTTTTGGGTTCCCCGCCCCCAAAAGGTTTTCCATGGTTTTTTTCGTTTTGTTTAAAATGCCCCCCCCCCTTTAAAAGGAAAAAGAAGGGAAAGGCAACAACAAAATCAAAACAAAAAAAAAACAAAAACCCTAAACCCCGTCTCCCAGGTTTTTTTAATAAAATAAAGATTCAAAATCTTTATTTTGTTCAAAAATTTTTTGTTTTGTATATGAATTTGCAAAATTTAAATTATATTTTCTTAAATTTAAACTGTTAAAAATAAAAAATAATAAATAATTTAAAAAAACATTTTTTACAAAAACCCTTTAAACTTACATGTGCTCTATGCAACTTTTAATCGGAATTTAGTAATATTTTTTTCTTGACTCTCGGGGTATTTTGAAATTTTTTGGGGGGTTAAAATCAATAAAAATTAAAAAAATAAATTTTACAATTTAAAAATATATCCCAAATTTATAAAAACTTTTCAAAAAACAAAAAAAGAAAGGGGGATATATAATGGGGATTCAAAATGATTTAATGAAGGTTTTTGGGCAACCCCCCAGGAAAAAACAAATTAGAAAAAACTTTTTAATTAAATTTTGCGAAAAAGCGGGCATTGTGTAGCCCCGTTTAAATTTTAAAAAACCCTTTTTTTTAACTTTTTTTCGTGTAATAAGGGGTTTTAAAACATAATGCCCAAAAATTTTTTTACTTTGAAATAAAAAAAAAAAATTTTAAATGAATAAAAAATTGATATTTTATTTTTTTCAAAAAATCAAAAAAGAAAAATGGGAATGCCTGAACCAGGTTTTTTAATTTCCCCCTTGTAGATAAAAAGTTTATTTGAAAAACAAATTTCAAGCAACAACAATGTAAATATGTGGGAAAGTAAAAATGAAAAATGGGAGGAGGGAATTTCCCCTGAAAAGTTTTCCCCTTAATATTAAAGTATAAAAAAAAAAACAAAAGGGGCCCAAAATTTGGGCAAAAACTACCAACACCCAAAACCCCGGACAATATGTGCCAGGGGTCTTTGATGACAAAGGGGTTCTGTGAAAATTTTAAAAAAAATCCTTGGGGAAATGGAGGGCAGTTCAAACAGAAAATTGTTCACTTTTAATTTTATTATAATTCTGTTAAAAAAAAAACTTTTCAAAAATAGGGAAAGGAAAAAATATATATCTTTTTTTAAATTTCCTCAAAGAAAAAATATGACCTTTGATGCAAAAACAAGTTAAAAAACATGTAAAAAGGATTTTTCAATTTTTAATTAAATGTGACCTTTACCCTTGGGGGCCAAACCCTTTCGGGAAAATGCGTTTTGACGTTTTCTTTATGTGGGAAAAATTTGTTGAAATTTAAAAAAATTCTTCAAAAGGGTTTTAAGATTTCAAACGGGCAGGGTTTTTAAAAGTTAATGAAAAACATGTAAAAAGGATTTTCAAAATTTAAGTCACGTGACCCTTTAAACCCTTTGGGGGCCCCATTTCGGGGAAAATGCGTTCTGCACTTCCCTTTGATGTGGTAAACCCTTTTCTGAAAATTTCATAAAATTTTTTCAAAAAGGGTTTTAAGAAATTTTCAAACGGACAGGGTTTTTAAAGTTAAGTCATTCCTTTTACCTTGGAGCCAGCCCTTTCGGGAACTGCGTTTGGGACGTATTTTTGTTGTAAACATTTGTCCCGAAGTTTCATCCAAAAAATTTTTCAAAGGGTTTTTAAAAGGGTTCAGAGCGGACAGGATTTTCCCCAAACGTTAATGAATCAAATTTAAACAGGATTTTTCAAAGTTAATGTCACTGTGACCTTTGACCTTGGAGCAGCCATGCGGGAACATGCGTTCTGACGTTATCTTGATGTGGTAACATTTGTCTGAAGTTTCATCAAAAATTCTTCAAAGGGTGAAAGTTAAAGAGAGCGGACAGGATTTTCAAATTTAATGTCACTGTGATGACCTTGACTTGGAGCCAGCCATGCGGAACATTGCGTTCTGCACTATTCTTATTGGTAAACATTTGTTCTGAATTCATCAAAATTCTTCAAGGGTTAAGAGTTACAGAGCGGACAGGTTTTCAATGTTAATGAAATCATTAAAACAGGATTTTCAATGTTAATGCACTTGACCTTTACCTTTGGAGCAGCATGCGGAACATGCGTTCTGCAACATCATCTTGATGTGGTAAACATTTGGGCCCGAAAAATTTTTTTCAAAAAACTTCAAAAGGGGTTTAAAGGGTTTCAGACGGCAGGGGTTTTAATGTTTAAATTTCCCGTGACCTTTACCTTGGGGCCCCATTGCGGGAAAATTCCTGCCCCGTCATCTTGATTGGTAAAAATTTGTCCCGAATTTCATCAAAAATTCTTCAAAAGGGTTTAAGAGTTACAGACGGGCACAAATTTGTTTTACCCCGCCCTTTCCCCCATCCCCCAGCCCCCCCATCCCCCCAAACCCCCCGCCCTTTCCCCCAAACTAATTTAACCCCGGATTTTCAAAATTGAAAAACCCGGGTTAAGGAAAAACTGTTTTTTTTTAATGTGAAAAATTCAAATTATTAAAACAAATATGCTTTTGAAAATAAACGTCGAAAAAATGTGGTAAAATAAAGATTGGCTGTAATTTGGGATAAAACAAGGGTAAGAGAGGGGAAAAACCAAAAAAAGATAGCAAAACCCAGATATTACCCCAATTTTAAACCCGTTTTAGTAATTTCTGAGGAAAGTTTGCAAATTTTTCAATATTTTTTAAAAGAAAATTTTTTAAGATTATCTTTTTACTAAAAATATAAATGAGTCCTAATTTTTAAAACTTACGAAATTTTTCCAAAAATTAAAAAATGTAGAATTTAATTTTTTTTTATTCAAAATTTGATTGGGTTCCTTTTCAAAAATTTGAAGAAATTATTTAATTCCCGGGTCGTGAAAATTCTTAAAATATAAAATGCCAATTTTTTAAAAATTGACCGTTGTTTTTTATTTTTTGGGTGGGGGACTTTTAAAGAATAACATTTTCAAAATATGGTTGATGCGGGGCTTAGGGTTTTTTTTAAATATACGGGGTTTTAAAAACTATTAATTTTATGACCTATTTTTAAATAAAATTTTTAAATTTTTAACTTTTCAAAAAATGTAACAATTTTTTTTTATTTTTTCTGAACTGTTGTTAAATAAGGGATTTTGGCCCGTTTTTTGACCCAAAACTTTTTCTTTGATTCCCAAAAAAGGAAACCTTTTTATGTTTTTAAAAAAGTTTTATTCCGCCCTTAAGCCGTTTTCTTTTTGGGGGGGTTTGGATTTGTAACTTCACTTTTCCAGTACCTTCCCTAAAAGGCTCAATCAAACCCAAGGGCCCATGGGGTTACCCCTTTTGGGGTTCTTTTTTTTTTTCTTATTTCACAAACGTTTTTCCCATTAACTTGTTTTTAATGCGGCTAACTTATGTAAAACCTTCAATCACGAAACATGACACAGAATTTAATTTTTAGATAAAGTTTAAAATTCAATAATAGTAGATTGGAGCATTTTTTCAAAAAAACCCAACTTTTGCCAAAAATAAAAATTTTATTTTTGTAATGGAGTCCCGCAAAATTAAAAAAAAGCTTTTTGCATTTAAAAAAACTTTTTTTCCCAAAAAAAAAGGTAAATATTTTTTTAATTCAAAAAAATGAAAAGGGGGAGTTTGTAAAAAATTTCATTAGCCCAGTTTTTCAAATTTAAGAGCAATTCAAAATTTTAACTAAAGACACTTTGACCGTAAAAAAATACTAAAATCACTCTTTTTCCCGGGGTTTGGGTATATGTCGAATTTTAAAATTGAAAAAATTCTGAAAGGAAGGGGTCATTTTTTAGTGTGGTGGGCCAAAAATTATATTAAATTTATTTAAAAAAACTTAGAAACATTTTGGGAAAAAACAAACAGAAAAAAATTTTTTTTTAAAAAATATTTTCAAACCCTATGTTTAAAATATCGATTAAAAAGTTTTTGATTTTCGTTTTGTTTTAATTTTTTGGGTTATGTTAAGGGTTTTTTTGCTGATTAATACAAAGTAAGTTTACAAAATACTTTAAGGGCTACAAGCCACAAAAATTATATATCAATACTTTAACGGAGTTTTATTGTGTTGCTTTTGTTGCTGTGCCCGAAGGTATTTACAAATTCGATCAATTTTGATCAAATTAATTTTCGAAACATAACAATTGAGCCGGTGAAAGCATGTTGTTTGAAACTACGGGTTTAGCAAAAAAATTACATTTAAAAAACATACTTTTTTTAATGTTGGGGAACATTTAGCACATTATAGCGTGTGAAAACATTAAAAATTGAATTAATGTCATTTTTTATGAATAGAACGGATGTCGAATTCATTAAAATTTTAGATTGTTTAGTCGATACTGCGCCTGTTATTAACGGTGACACCGTATTTACAGAATATGAGACATTTTTTGTGCAATCATAGAATAACTGAAATTTAACCAAGTATAAAAGTAACATTAACCGTTCGGTCATTCAGCGTTGAATTTATAACGCTAGCTAGCCCATGATAAGTAACAAAACATTAGTCAATTAAACATAAATTCATCAAAAAGAATTGTCTTCCAAGGGGTTCTTATATCATTCCTAAATTAAAACATGGCCTTAAATAACAAATGTTAAAAAGAGTTTTTTAGTAATATGTTTATTTTTGGAAAACATATATACAATTCTTGTTTTTCTTATTTCCTTTGTTTCTTTGTTTAAACTTTCTTGATTTTTTCTTATCTAAACATTTTGAAAAAAACTTTTGCGATAACCGTTTTAATAATTAAGTTTCAATGTAATTATATTATCATTACAATGTAACTGACTGTCAAAATACTGAAAATTATATACATTTGTATAAATTGGACATAAATGTTAATTTTCTTCCTGGTTCTTTGTAATTGTTTGACAGAAATATTAAATGATTTTGTTCGTGTTTTTTTCCAGTGTGTATATTAAAAATAATTTTGACATAAGTCTGTAATCAAACAAATAATAGAGAAGGGTTATGTTTGGTAAACGGTAAAAGGGACCGAGTAAGAGTACACTTTGCATATTTAGCCCCGCCTATAAATTAAGCACGAATTTCTTTTAAAGCGTTATCATCATGATTAAAATAGACTAAATCTAAGGAAAATCATCAGCGTCACTGTGAAAAAATGCATATGCTTAATCCTCCTAATAAATTTATGGCATATGTCTAGAAAATGGAAACAGGCTTTAAACTTCAGGACATACAACTGTAGAATAATGGTTTTTCATTCATATGCCTAATAATTTAATACAACAGATGAACCCTATGTTAGGATATCAAGTAAGATTTATTATAGGATCATCTGAATGCACTTGTACAGAATGTACACTTATGTTCATTAAAGCTATATGAGTAATCACATTATAAGAGGACAAAGATTCATCATCTGCATGAACATATACTAGTTTTTTAGAAGATGCATGAGAGGCTAGGTTAATGTAAGATGAGCAGGGAATCATCTAGATGTAAATATACATTAGTAGTAATGGAATATATATGAAGAAGGGTCATCAGGTCTTTAAGGTGTATAAACACTGTAGTTCTTAAAGAACATATGTGAGGGAAATACATATAAACATTTTTTATTATGGAACAGATATAAGGGTAACTCGAGTAAGATGCCCAGGGATTATTTAGATTGTACATATACTATACTTTTCATGGAACAGAAATAAGGGGATCACGTAAGATTACAAGATCATCTGGATGTACATACACTTTTTTTCATTACATATGTAAGGGGATCAAATAAAAATGACCAAGGGATCATCTAGATGTACATATACTATAGTTTTCATTGAACAGAAATAAGGGGATCACGTAAGATGACCAGGTGACATCTAGATGTATATACTCTTTTTCATTCTGGAACATATTATGAGGGGATCAAATAAATGACAAGGGGATCTAAATCATCTATATGTACATAAACTCTTTTTTATTATGGAACAGATGTAAGGAGATCATGTAAGAATACAAGGGGAATATCTAGATGTACATATACTATAGTATTCATTGAAAAGAAATAAAGGGATCACGTAAGATGATAAGGGGATCACGTAGATGACAAGGGGATCATGTAGATGTACATTTAATATAGTTTTAATTGAACAGAAAGAAATAAGGGGCCCACTTACGATGACCAGGAGATCATATAGATGTACATACTTTTTTTCATTATGGAACAGCTATAAGGGTATCGCGTAAAATGACAAGGGGATCATGTAGATGTACATATACTATAGATTTCATTGAACAGAAATAAAGGGATCACGTAAGATGACAATGGTATCATCTAGATGTACATATACTGTAGTATTCATTGAAAAGAAATAAGGGGATCACGTAAGGTGACAAGGGGATCATCTAGATGTACATATACTATGGTAATCATTGAACAGAAATAAGGGGATCACGTAAGGTGACAAGGGGATCATCTAGATGTACATATACTATAGTATTCATTGAACAGAAATAAGGGGATCACGTAAGGTGACAATAGCATCATCTAGATGTACATATACTATAGTATTCATTGAGCAGAAATAAGGGGATCACGTAAGATGACAATAGCATCATCTAGATGTACATATACAATAGTATTCATTGAACAGAAATAAGGGGATCACGTAAGGTGACAAGGGGATCATCTAGATGTACATATACTATAGTATTCATTGAAAAGAAATAAGGGGATCACGTATGATGACCAGCGGATCATAAAGATGAACACATACTTAATTTTCATTAAAGAGAAATAAATAAGGGGATCAGGTAAGACGACCAGGAGATCATATAGATGAACATACTGTTTTTCATTATGGAACATATATGAGGGGATCGCGTAAAATGACAAGGGGATCATGTAGATGTACATATACTATAGACTTCATTGAACATAAATAAAGGGATCACGTAAGATGACAATGGTATCATCTAGATGTACATATACTATAGTATTCATTGAACAGAAATAAGGGGATCACGTAAGGTGACAAAGGGGATCATCTAGATGTGCATATACTATAGTATTCATTGAACAGAAATAAGGGGATCACGTAAGGTGACAAGGGGATCATCTAGATGTACATATACTATAGTATTCATTGAAAAGAAATAAGGGTATCACGTATGATGCCAAGCGGATCATGTAGATGAACACATACTTTAGTTTTCATTAAACAGAAAGAAATAAGGAGATCAGATAAGACGACCAGGGGATCATCTATGTGTACATACTTTTTTTCATTCTGGAACAGATATGAGGGGATCGCGTAAAATGACAAGGGGATCATGTAGATGTACATATTCTATTTTTTATTATGGAACAGATACATTTAATAAAGGGATCACGTTAGATGACAAGGGTATCATCTAGATGTACATATACTATAGTATTCATTAAACAGAAATAAGGGGGTCACGTAAGATGACCAGCGGTGCATCTTAATAAACACATACTTTAGTTTTCATTAAAGAGAAAGAAATAAGGGGATCAGGTAAGACGACCAGAAGATCATATAGATGTACATACTCTTTTTCATTACGGAACATATATGAGGGGATCGCGTAAAATGACAAGGGGATCATGTAGATGTACATATACTATAGACTTCATTGAACAGAAATTAGGGGATCACGTAACATTACAAGGGATTATCTAGATGTACATTTACACTTTCTTCATTATGGAACAAATATAAAGAGATCACATAAAATGACCAGGGGATTATCTAGATGCAAATATACAGTAACTATAGTTTTCATTGAACAGAAATAATGAAATCACTTAAGATTACTAGAATTTATCTATATACACATTATCTAGGTATACATAAACTCTTTTTCATTATGGAACATATGTTAGGGGATCACGTAAAATGACCAGGGTATCGTCTAGATGTGCATATACTATTGTATTCATTGAACAGAAATAAGGGGATCACGTAAAATTACCAGGGGATCATTTAGATGTACATATAATATAGTTTTCATTGAACAGAAATAAGGGGATCACGTTAGATTACATGGATATCATGTAGATGTACATTTTATTTTTCATTTTGGAACAGATATGATGGGATCACGTAAAATGACCAGGGGATCATCTAGAGTAGATGTACAAATACTATAGTTTTCATTGAACAGAAATATAGGAATCACGTAAGATTACAAGGGGATCATGTAGATGTTCATAATAATTATACTCTTTTATATTAAGGAACATATATGAGGGGATCACGTAAAATGACGAGAGGATCATCTAGATGTACATATAAGTACTATAGTTTTCATTGAGCAGAAATAAGTGGATCACGTAAGATTATCGCGACGTTCCAGCTTTACTGGTGGAGGGCGACCTCAGGTACCCTTCCGTGCACTATTTCAGGCACGAACGGGCACCTGATAAGAACCACCGACGTTCCGTAAGCAAGCTGGATAGCTTCATCACATGAAAGAATCCAAAGTCCCCCGTCGGGATTTGAACCCAAAGCGGTGAGGGGCAAGTAGTTTGAAGTCAACGACCTTAACCACTTGTCCACGGACGCAAATAGTATCTATACATCTAGATGATCACCTGGTTATCTTACGTGATCCCCTTACTTCTGTTCAATGAAAGCTATAGTATAATTTTGCACATCAAGATGATCACCTTATCCTTTTACGCGATGTCCTCATATCTGTTCCATAATGAAAAAGAGTATGTACACATAGATGGCCGACTTACCTGATCTCCTTATTTCTTTCTGTTCAGTGAAAACTATACTATGTGTTCATCTATATGATCTGCTGGTCATCTTACGTGATCCCCTTATTTATGTTCAATGAATATTATAGTATATGTACATGTACATGATGTAGATGATACCCTTGCCATCTTACGTGATCCCCTGATTTCTTTTCAATGAATACTATAGTATATGTACATCTAGATGATCCCCTTCGCATCTTACGTGATCCCCTTATTTCTGTTCAATGAATACTATAGTATGTGTACATCTAGATGATCCCCTGGTCATCTTACGTGATCCCCTTATTTCTGTTCTTGTCAGCTAAAATTATCCCCATTTATCTGCTCCAAAATATGAAAGCATATAAGTACATCTAAATGACCCCCTGGTCATCTAACGTGATCCCTTTATTTCTGTTCAATGGATACTATAGTAAATTTTGATATAGTTGAACCCGTTGTCATCGTTCGTGATCTCCATATATCCGTTCCATAATAAGAAAGAGTATATGTACATGTAGATGATCCCCTGGTCATCTTATGTGATCCCCTTATATCTGTTCAATGATTCTTACAGTATATGCACATCTAGATGATCCCCTTGTTATCTTACAAGATCCCCTTATTTCTATTCAATGAAACTATAGCATATGTAAAATTAGATGATCCCCTGGTCATCTTACGTTATCCCCTTATATCCCTTCCATAATAAGAAAGAGTTCATGTACATTTAGATGATCCCCTTGACAGCTTACATGATAACCATATATGTGTTCCATAATAAGAAAGAATAAATGTACATGTAGTTGATGCCCTGCTTATTTTCGTGACCCTTTATTTCTGTTCAATGGTTACTATAGTAAATGTAAATATAGTTGATCCCCTTGTCATCTTTCGTGATCTCCATATATCCTTTCCATCATTAGAAAGAGTAGATTACATGTAGATAATCCCCTGGTCATCTTACGTGATCCCCTGATATCTGTTCAATGAATCTTATACTATATGCACATCTAGACGATCCCCTGGTCATCTTACGTGATCCCCTTAATTATTTCTGTTCAATAAAAACTCTAGCATATGTAAAATTAGATGAACCCCTGGTCATCTTACATGATCCACTTATATCTGTTCAATGCAAAATATAGTATATGTACATCTAGATGGCCCACTGGTCATCTTACGTGATCCCCTTATATCTTTCAATGATTTGTTTGTTTGTTTGTTTCATTTTACGCCTTTTTCAACAGTATTTCAGTCATATAGGCGGGTAGTTTCCTAACCATCGTTCCTGGAGAGTTACACCAGTACTAGACTACCTTCCTCCGCGCTAAACTACCAAAGCATCTCCCGGGGATCGAACCCACGCCAGAGAGGTAACTGGATTAGAAGTCATCGACTCTAACCCCTCGACCACGGAGGCGGTATATCTTTCAATGAAAAGTACGGTATATGTACATTAAGATGATTCCCTGGTCAACTTACGTTATCATCTGATATCTGTTCAATGAAAACTATAGTATATGTAAATCTAGATGACCCACTTATCATATTACGTTATCTCCTTATATCTGTTCAATGAATACTAAAGTATGTGTACATATAGATGATCCCCTTGTCTGCTTACATGATACCCATATATCTGTTCCATAATAAGAAAGAATAAATGTACATGTAGATGATCCCCTGCTCATCTCACGTGATCACTTTATTTCTGTTCAATGAATGCTATAGTATATGTACATATAGACGATCCCTTTGTCATTTTACGTGATCCCTTTATTTTTATTCAATGGATACTATAGTAAATGTAAATATGGTTGATCCCCTTGTCATCTTTCGTGATCTCCATATATCCGCTCCATAATTAGAAAGAGTATATGTACATGTAGATGATCCCCTGGTCATCTTATGTGATCACCTTATATCTGCTCAATGAATACTACAGTATATGTACATCTAAATGATCCCCTGGTCATCTTACGTGATCCCCTGATATCTGTTCAATGAATCTTATACTGTATGCACATCTAGACGATCCCCTGGTCATCTTACGTGATCCCCTTATTTCTGATCAATAAAAACTATAGCATTTGTAAAATTAGATGATCCCCTGGTCATCTTACGTTATCCCCTTATATCCCTTCCATAATGAGAAAGAGGACGTGTATATCTAGATGATCGCCTGGTCACCTACGTGATCCAATGATATCAGTTCAATGAAAATTATTTTATGTGTACAAGTAGATGATCCCCTGGTCATCAAGTACGTGACCCGCTGATATCTGTTCAATGAAAAGTATAGTATATGTACATGGTCATCTTACGTGATCGCGTTGTATCTGTTCAATGAAAACTATATAGTATAAACTTGGTCCTCTTATAATGTGATTCCTAATATATTTTTCATATGAAAAAAAGGATACATTGTATGTATATTCAGATGATCCTTTAGTCATCTAACTTGATATCCTCACATAGGTTCATATGCTGATTAAATCATTTGGCATATGAATGAAAGCACCATTATTGCACGACTTAACACTTTAAAGCCTTTTTCCATTTTTATAAGACATTCGTGTATATTTATTAGGGGGATTAAGCATATGCACTTACATACAGTGACACTAATCATTTCCACAGATTTATAGTCTATTTTAATCATGATGATAACGCTTTATAAGAAATTCGTGCTTTATTTATAGGCGGGGCTAAATATGCAAAGTGTACGCTTACTCGATCCCTTTTTCCGTTTACCGTTATGTTTCCAGTATCTAGTTAATCTTTTTCATCATTACGCACATAAATGAAAGGTAGAATAAACAGTGTTTTTCGTCATTATATTGACAAAGTACTAATTAAAAAGAAATAAAAACAAAAATAGGAATTGTATATTTATAAAGCTTGAATAAATTAAGCGTTTCGCAACAGCTTGTTGCTTTTCAAAACCCAGAGTTTCTCAATGATAATACTGTTAAATAAAAGTTAAACTTTTATTGTTTGTATGCATTCAAATTACGATATTTTCATATTTGATGGCCCAGTCACATTCTTAATATGTCAATAAGTACATATTATATCATGACATGTTCTAAGAATGAGTTTACTAAGCGCATTCTTATACTAGTTATTTTTTTATATATGTTATAGACCGTTGGTTATTAAGCTGTCACAACATATTGCTCCGTTATTTAGATACCCGCCTGTTTCTTATTGTACAAATAGATGTCATGTGTAACAATATTGCAATGTTTTACACGGTACATATTTCATATATTTATTGTAGTCCGTCTTACCCATGTCTTTATGTACGTTTATCGTTAGAAGATTTTTTTGTCTTTTACTGAATATTTTATCTTTCTAAAGTAGTACAAAAACCACCATAAAACTGTAAACATAAAAATTGCTAGGTTTTATTGTACACTATTTGATTGATGAAATATTTGCATAAGAAGCCGATATGATAAGGAAAAAGGTTCGTGGGAGAAACGTATTAGTCTGCTGTTCGTGCAAACAGATAAACGACAATGTGAAAATAATATTCTGTTGTTATAGAAAAAACAGAATGATACACAGCATAATCGACAAAGGGATACACTTAATATAATTGAATATGAAAACATGCCATATTTCTTTATGTAGTAGATGCAGGTGCATATGACTAATACTCGAATTTTGAAAACCATAATATATTATCAAAAGACGTGCACACTATTGTAATGTAACACGATAACGCCAAAAATTACCTTTATATTTTTTTAATATCTTGTTAAATATACTTATTTTTCAGCATATTTCAAGACATTAAAATAATAAGGTTATACAGGTACTCATCAATAAGTTATGTTATGTACGTTAAGATCTTTGAAAATTACAAAAATTCAATTAAACAGTTTTTCCTTGAAATAAGCACAATACCGGTATTTCGATAAAAAGGCGTTAAACTTAAGATGATGTTTCGTGTACACTTTTATTAATGTATTTCCTAGTTATAAATAGCTCACACGAAAAGTTGTTCTACCATGTCATAATTAAAATTCATTATTATCTTGATAAAATAAACACGCTTTTTGTGCTAAATTAATGACAAGAATTTTGTCTAATTATTCCAAGTTCCTTTAGATTAAAATTGCTAACAGACCGACAAAAAATTTCTATTATACGACTGTGCTATGGTATTTTCATGTTTTGAACGGATTCAGCATTTATATAATGGCAGATTTAACCGAAGTATGACCGAAGGGTTATTCAACATCAGAAGAGAGAATCGGCCAAGACTTTTTCGGTTCAAATAGAAAATAGTCTCGGGGAATAGTACAAATGTGTTATGTAAAATGTATAAGTGTGTGTACTAAAACTACGAAATGAGGGGCAACATTCGCTGCCGCGGCAGCGAGTATTTGTGGGTGTGACTAATCAGTGGTGTAAAACTGTCTGTTATAAACCATGAGCTAAAAATAGAATGCAGTGTTAACCTACAGAGAGAATATAAACAAAACAGCTGATTTTACACAGGAGAGGTTTAATGGATGTTTTATATAACTCACAGATTAATCAGATTAATTAAAAGACATTATCAAGCCATCTTGTCCAGATATTATTTTTGAAGTCAGTTTTTTTTTCATCAAGCCATACAACTATATCCAAATCCAAAAGATGTGCCTTACATGGGACATTTCTTTTAAGAAAAACTGCTAAAATGATCTTGACAGGAATTTAAAAATTTTTTAAACTATTAATATATAAAAATTTATACAAATGATAAACATTTGTGAAATGTTATTTTGACTACAAGATACTTACAACAAAATATATTGTGTAAATGAACTATACCTGGAAGTTACTTTTACTGTTTTCATGAAGTTTAAACCATTTAAATACAAGTTTAATTAGTACTTTGAAATAAAAAAAAATCATAGATTAATGGATTATTGTAAATTTGTTGGATATAAATACTTTTTGATAAAGTAAGATCAGTAAAAGTAATTGTTTTTTCTTATCATGTATTCAGCATTCGAATGTGTCGTCTGCTGAAAATCTCCCTCCCTGAAATATATATCGTCTGCTACAAGTCTCTCTCACTGAAATAAACACTGCCACGTGCATCTGTTTACTACTGAAGGTTCATGACCTGTAATGATCAGTTGGCTCCTCCCATGGAATTTCAAATTTCAAATTTGACAGCCAGTATTTTTTTCCAGAAACACACTTAACAAAGTTTTATTTTGAATAATTTTGGTCAATCTATATCAAGAATATCTATGCCTACATACATGCCAAGTGTTGTTTAAATGCATTTGGTAATTAATCTTAAATCTTTGAAAAAGGGTCCCTGAAGTGAAGCATGCATAAAATTAATAAGAAACCTGCCCTAGCGCCATCTGCTGGCTTTTATAGTCCAGTTGGGCTGTTAATGACAGTGATGATTCGAATTAGCAAGCAAAACATTACAAACAATGGCTATTAAAACTTCAAGGAAGAAGTAATCGAGAGGTAATCGAGTGGTGCTTGGGAATTCGTTAATTAATCAGGTATTTATATACTCACCATTTCCATGTTTTGTATACATTGATTTTAATATTTTCCTGTTTGTATTTGTATTAACATCACAGAATTATTACCTTTATTCCATAAGATTTTAATTAAGATTCTTAACTATTGTTTTAGCTTAGGTACATCTCTTTCATTGCCATGCAAATGTGTGCCATGCATTTTAATAAAAGAATCATAACGATAGCTGAAATTGTTGTAATTCAACTTCTCGAACCTTATATTATTACAATTTTACATTTATTGTACTTTACACAAATAATCTTAACACTTTAACAAGCATAATAATTTTACGCATGTTATAAGACTTAATAAATTATTTCTAATAATTACATGTATATCCATATGCTTTTAATTGTTAATGTTTGTTATTCTTGCATATAATGATCCTTAAATGTTGTTTTGACTCGTTCGTCCATTTGTCCATGAATAAAAAGTAACATAATAAAATTAAAAGTACATTGTATTAATCCTTGCAATAAATCAAATAAATAAAATGATATCTACTTGAAAACCCCGTTATGCTTAAAGTGTAAGTCACATATATTTCTAAGACCTATATCACACACACACATCAGAGGGTAAAAAAATGAATATATTTCAGATTGAGTATGTGATACATGTACATTTTGTCAGTCCTTTATTGAGTGATAAGTTTCCAATTAAATACATACAGTCATGTGTTTCATTTGTGTCAAGCAATTTGATCGTTTAAAACTTTTGAATAAATGTATGACTTATTTTATTACTTTAAAGAAATGAGAAAAAATGCAATGAAATTGTTCATTTTATTTTTCAGATTTAAGAAGAAAGAAACAGTGATTTGACATTAAACAATCAATAAGATGATACTGGATATTAATATAAAAAGGCGTCAAATAAGGAATAACCATAAAATACGGATAAAACGGATAAAAGACAAGTGATGCATTGGAACAAACGCAAATAATTTTGAATGCGCGCTGAAGACATCAGGCATAAACATTTAACTTTGAAGTTGCTGAAGTGATTTTGGTATTCTCAATTCATCATGTTTCAACTAAAGTTTTTTTGTTTTTCTTTTTTTTAAGAATCAAACTTGTTACTAGTATTTGATTCCGCTAAAATATAATTCCGGGAAATGTATAAATAATATGTCTTATCAGTGCTTTGAGTTTTGTGTAATATAATATTGCGCAATATTATCATATTTGATAAGTATGGATTTCTGATACATATTGTGCCATAAACTTCTGTTTGTTCATAATATTTGATATTAAATACTTAAAGGCACGTCATGCCTCAAAAATGCTGTTAGTTTCATTTATGTTTGGTATCTTGTTACCGTTTTATAAAAATAGTACGCACTCATTGTCCATATAGAACAATTTTGTGATTGATATATTTTGGGACATATTGTGCCTTTAACCTTTTTAAAATTTTGATACTAGCTTTTAACATCCAATATCTTTCTTTGATAAACATCTTTTCTTAATATGTTAAATATGTTTCAATGTTCAAATTGATTTTTATTTTTGTTTCTGATTTTCGATATCAGTTAGGAAATTAGACATGAGATCAGAAATCTCCATAAATAATTTATTAGTTATTATCATTACATTTGATGAATGTTCAGTAACCTCAACTTTGTCTTATTTTTAGTTTGTTTAAATAACAATGCAAAAATTTTATGATGAAAATTGAAACTTTAAGCTCTTTCTATGCTATGCATAAATTTTATTGCAAGTTAAATAAAACATATCATTGAACATACGTTTGAATATATTTAGGACTATAGTTGTAATAACAAGGCAGCATGGCCTAAAACGGCCGAACATTTTTAAGATACTTTTGTTGTTAGATAAAATTAATAGTTTAGGTTCATTTTCAGTTATGTATCCATATTGTTTCTTTTGTTTGTTTTTATTTAAGTTTAACTTGTGTTACATAATTGTTATCATAAAGTAAGTAATATATATTTTATTATATTATTTTTAAAACGCATTCTTTTAAATGAAATACCTGAAGATAGTGTAGAACTTCTCACAAATTGTGTTATTAATCAATTTAATGTTTAACTTTTATTATGTCTGCGTAATGCGTAATGGACTATTAGTGCTAGCATTTCTCAGGGCAGTGTATTTATTGACTTCTAGCTAAAATGATTAATGTAAAATCGACTGTCAGTTTTACAACTAGAGATTGTACGATTAGCCTAGAATGAAAGCTTATAAGTTTTACAATTTCTTTGAGTAAAGATATTTAAGAACATTGAATTGTCACTTTTAGAACATACATGGATAACAAACAGTTACATTTTAAATGTCCGCATAATCTTGAATATTATTTCAAAATTATTAGCAGTTGAAGACGTGTCATATTACCATAAAATCTTTTAAAATAAAACGTTGGTTGAATGAGCTCTGTCTTCTTTCTGAACCGGGTTATATAATTATGATATTTACTCATCATTAAAACAAAAGATTTTCATGACACCAAACTCACATCATCGCATATACAATTAATATTGATAAACCGCATTTTTTACTACATTTTAACCATTTGATGTTTTTTTTTTCACTTTTCAAGCACTTTGTATTACATCAATAATTTATGTATTTATTTATTTTAACTAATTAATTAATTTATTTATTTATTAATTGATTTTTTTAATTTATTTATGTTATCTTTATTTCTTCATTTTATTTATTCATCATTAATAAATTGATTTATTTATTTACTTAATTATTTATTCATTTATTTATTTACTAGTTTTCATATAGTTATACATGTATTTACTTATATTTACTTATCTATTCATCCCTTTATTTATTTATGAATAATTAAAAAAAGGATAAAGTAAAAATCTTCCTATCATGAAATGCTATATAAACTGCTTTAAAAAAACATGTACTTTACGAGTAAATTGCCTGTTCATTTTGTTAAACGTTAGAAAGCAAAGGAGCTTATCTTTCACCTATTTGCCACTTCAAACAACTTTTCTATGTCCTTCCTGAATTTATGGGTATTTTGGAAAAACACATACCGGTAAATATAACAGTTATATTGTTAAAGCACAATATTTAAGACTTCTAAGCATAGTTACTATAGTAAAATGAGAAAAAATAGTATAATATTAAACTAAAAATAACGGACAATTTTTTTTCTCATTTTAATATCATTATTATTATTATAATTTGTTTATTTGTGTTATCATTATTATTTTATTTATTATCTAAATAAATAGAGGATATTCAAGATTTTTCTATAAATACATGATTTATTTTCATCGAGTGGTATGAAAATAAATATTTCATGAGTGGCGGTAGCCACGAGTGAAATATGGTAATTTTCATGCTACAAGATGAAAATAAATCATGTATTTATAGAAAAAACTTGAATTTTCTGTTAATTATATGCATTTTTCTCTTTTTGACATTAAAATTTGAAACACTTTCCCTTGAATTTTGTGTACTGGCAGAATTTAAAAGAAAGTAGTCCGGCAAGACACCAGTGAAAATAAGGAAAATATGTTTCACTGCTGTGAAAAATAGATTTTTATAGTTAAAATACGGAAAATGAAAATACGCATTTTATTACATCAATATTTTTCAATATTTCATTTATAAGTATATAATAAATATTATATATTTGCGCTAGTTTTTTTCCTAAAAAAGGTGATAATTAATGTAAATAATGATTACACTTTAGGTAAATGGATAAGTATTTTGTATAAACAGATAGCTTATTGACAATAATATGTTATTACTAGCTTGAAAAATATGATATCAATATCAGTTTTTGATAGTTTTTAAATATTTTTTCTAATATTTGTTTTATTTACTACATATTCTCACTGTAACAATATGATGCCTGATGGAAAATGTTAAATAAAGTAACGAATTGTCACCAAAATAAAACAAATGCTTGCCTTATATTATTACCTTCCATTTTGTCATTGATCATACCATCTTTATTAAAACGGGGATAAACCATATATATCATAAAACTTTTCATCTACATAAATAACAATTACAGGCAAAAAACATACTAACGCATGAGGAATGCAATGAAAAAAGCAGCATGTATTGAACAGAATTATACCATATGCGAACACCCATACTGATTTCGGAGAATGAACTGCATTACTGACAATATTACTCACCCATTTCAAAAAGTATAAGAAATATAACATACATGTATTCTTCTATGCATACGTATATGTGTTCATCAAATAACTCCGAACAACGATTTCCAACAGTATCCTTAGAAAATAAACCCATATGAAAAGATAGAGGAATATCATCCGCAAAACAGACAGGTACAATACGTTTGAGGTTTAAAAGAAAGGGGAATAGACCATTCTTAATATTATACAGCTATTTTTAGAACATGAACTAGAACGAGGCGTAACTGACAAGCTGATAAGCCAGTATAAGCTGTGTATACAATGAAATCGACTTATCTTTGGTTCCTAACATTAATTTCTCATTTGTAGAGTTATATATTAAACAAGACAAAGTTAATCCCTCTATAAAGAATTCAATTATATTTATGAGGTATCCATTTATGGTTTAAGAAGTGAGTAAGAGAAGAGATTTATTTTTACTTTCGATTTCAATTTTGCTGTCCTAACATAATATAAGGTTTATAGATATAAATCTGTGGTGTCTTGTATTATATAATCTTTGTTGTTCTGTTATTTATGGATTCTTGATGCCAGCATAAAGGTAATTGCAAATTGAATCTTACAGATAAGCCCCTAATGACCTGTGGTAAATCTTTATCAGGGTGTATTGGGTGGATTATTTCAAAATTTATTGACTCAGTTATAAAGACCGTTTACTATTCGTTTCTCATGCCTTAGCCAAATTCTATGTATACATGTACTTTATGAATTTTTAATTTGTACTTCCAATACTACCAGCAGATACTGGTTGCGCAATATAATTAAGGGAAATGCCATAGATTACAGAGAAGAATGAATTTTCTTATTTATTTCAAAATTTAATAAAGACTAAACATTAATACTTCCTAATATTATATTGT
Source organism: Ruditapes philippinarum (assembly GCF_026571515.1). NCBI lineage: Eukaryota > Metazoa > Mollusca > Bivalvia > Venerida > Veneridae > Ruditapes > Ruditapes philippinarum. The sequence goes on along the minus strand of NW_026867329.1, from coordinate 132,938 downwards.
TTTTATTATCCTTTTTTTATTGAAAACCAATTTAAATATACATATAAAAACCATCACATCATCACCAGTTTCAAAAAGTTCCATTAGATCTCAACATCTTGACATGCATCCATGTAACAATGACACAAATGCAAACGTGTGCATGTTCCTTTGTCAATTTTCAAATACAAACTCAGCTGAGTTGCAGGGTCTTTACATCTTTTTGGTCTCCTCCAGTTCAAGCCTCATGAAGCATTTAAATATCATTTTCTTCCTGTGTTTCTGTAGACCCATAAGATGTAGATGGTTGGCCAGTGGTACTTGTTGCATTATCTTCTTCATCTTCATTATAGACAATGCTGAAAGATATATATTTTACCAAAACATATTATTTATTCAATATCAGTGAGAATTTAAATGATTTTTTTTTCTATATTTAAAGCAAATACATTTATTAAACATAAATAAGCATTATATTATATGTATTTAAATGAAATGATGAATATATTTGTTAAATCAGTGACTTTATCATTAAGATTACCTATCAATGAGCATTTTCTTTGGTGAAAGAATTTTTCTTTGGAGTTGTTTGTTCAACCCAATTAATCACTGGTGGAATAGAACCATTTTTAAGTGGAGTCCAGTTGTAATCCTCAGTGTAAAATGTTTGGAACACACCACAGTAGATGCAGTGACCCTAAAATATACAGCATATATTTATAATAAGGAATGATATGGTAACTATTATAGTCAGCTTCAATCCTCTATTTGTAACATATATTTGAACTGATAATAATTTACAATTTACAAGTTTCAATTGTTATAACTGCTAGATTAAAAGCAAGCAGTTCTCCCATTATTTTATTCTAAATTTACAAAATCTGTATTTTTACAAAAATATTATTCTGTTCATATAGTGGTCAAAGTTTACAAAATATTATTTTTAGGTGCTTACCTTTTACAATGATCCTTTATCCCTTCTTATCTTAGAAAGTTAGTCATCCATAATTTGTTGTGTGTTTTTTTTAATCTTTATCCTTTGGAATATGGTAAATTATATTTACCATCAGAATAGCACATTGGGACACAAAAATGATACTAAGAACTTTTCTATATTAACACCCAACATCGTGGCTATATAGTGAGATAAGAGTGGTCAGTGTGTTTACATTCGTGCCATTTAAACCTCGTTCTGGTTCTGGAATTCCAGGTATGCATATAATTTGAGAAGGGTCTATTATTCCCCTAACTCTATCTCTCTCTTTCTGCATGTAAATTTGTTGCTGAAAAAGTGCATAGAGGTAGACCCCCGAAAAAAGGACATCTGGAATTTCCTTTTTTATTCTGGAACGCATTATTAGTTAATTCATATAAATCTCAACTTCTATCCATAATTTCAAGCCTGGGTTAACTGTATATAAAGTATAATAATAGTGATTGCTATTTTGAATTTGATTGTGCATATATGAATTGGCGTGTCATTCATGTTGCTCATACAACTGTGTCTTTTTTTCCTACAGGTGTTTTGAATTTCTTAGTGGCTAAAACCAATTTCATCCTACATATAAACTCACTAATGGGCCCCACAGAGAGAAGACGCAGCTATCAGCAGCCAGTGGTCATAACGAGGCATTAGCAGCTACGGTCAAGACGTATAATTGTTCTTAATTAAAGTAAAGCCTGTCGTATTTTTCACAAGTTTAAATTATTATAGTGTAATTATTTAGGACTAACAAGTGTTTCATTTGTGGATATTAAATAAGCAGTTAAGAAAAAGTGTGATAAGAGGTATGTTTAATTTATTTGTATATATTTATTTTAAGTTTATACTTAAAATCGTTTAATTTTTTGTCAAAAAAAAAAAAAAAAAAAAAAAAAAAAAAAAAAAAAAACCTCGTATATGTTTGATGTCTGAACACCACAGACAATATAATACATTTGTAGTTATACATTTTATAACAACAATATTTATTAGCCAATTTTGTCTGAACAACTGCTGCCAAATACGAAAAAAAAAAAATGTCTGAACACCAGCAGGCAAAACAAAGATACAGTGTTTCGTAATCATGCTTATCCAAACACCATGGAAAAGCAAAATTGTCTGAACACCACAGACAAAAGACTCATTTGTTCGTAATGAAATCATGCTTATCCAAACACCATGGAAAAGCTAAAACTGTCTGAACACCACAGACAAAAGATACATTTGTTCGTAATTATGCTTATCCAAACACCATGGAAAAGCTAAAACTGTCTGAACACCACAGACAAAAAAGATACATTTTTTGTTCGTAATTATGCTTATCCAAACACCATGGAAAAGCTAAAATGGTCTGAACATTACAGACAAATTATATATTTGTTCATGCAACATGACATACACATTTAAGAATAATAATAATAATAATAATAAAAATAATAATAATAAAAAAAAAAAAAAAAAAAAATCAGGCGTCTTGCATATCAACAGAGGGACGAGTTAAATGGTTTTTTATGTAGATATCTATTTGACGGCGTTATTTACGCCTGACTGCGATTTAATTTCTAATCGTTTATATATGTTTCTTCTTCATTGTTTATTGGCATAAATGGACTGCCTGCTAGAAAATGTTTAAAAAAATTTTTCAGGATCATGGCCGACGATCAAGAGGTCGGAAAACAACCATCCAATATTCCCAATATATTTGAAAAATTCGGGACACTTGCAGGATCTTCTAGTCCAGTTAGAAGACATCCAAAATGCAATAAAAGGTTTAACGGATTCCCTCTGACTGAAATGAGGTCTGACGTAAATTCTTTGAAAAGAACTGCAGTTAACCTGCGAAGAAACATCAACCTTCGAAACGTTTTTGCACGAGGGATGATTCAGGGCTCAGATAACGAAAAGCGTGGGAGATTTTTTCAACCGCGAATCTGGGGTCACCGACGGAAATGATGATCGATGATGATGAATGAATTGAATTCTGCATGGTGGATTTTCTTCGAGGATGCCTCAGAAAACAGGAGCGGCGATATAGTGACAAAACTAGCCACTTTTGAGCAAGTAAAAAGCTTTGCACGGGTAAACAACCGAAAGAAGAAAAAATAAAGGAACTTTTGGACACACCAAGAGGCCTAACAATGTTAGAATTTCTACAAGTACCTTTGGTGAATGAGGCCCAGTTGTGGGCGACAGTTTGCCAATCTCAAGTTAAAGCACAGGATTTTTCTGTTGCATAGGAGGAACACAGAAATTTTTTTCGTCTGCTTTGGTACCGGTATTGAAGACCCATGGATGAGTTAAAGACAGATGGACGACCAAAAATGAAAAGAGTTGAATTGGGGATACTTAAAAAATCAAACTGTTAACCAATGCTTTTTGTCACTACTTCTCAGATGAGACGTGACAGGATAAAGAAAAGAACTTCTCCCGCTTTATAGGCCAATTTGTTCAGCAAACCAATCTGCCACTCATCTGTTTGGCGATAAAAGTAGATGAAGAACTTAAAAAAGTTAAGGGACAATAAGCAGCAACTTAAACATGTTACTTCCAGGCGTTTCTTTTTTGGGAAACGCCAGGGCATGGCGACCCTGGTACCGCCTCAGCACAAACCCGGAAAAACATGCGGCTCAATTCACAGGGCAACCCAATGAAATTTCAATCCTTACAGCGAACGAAGGTCAAAAATCAACAATTTACAGAACAAAACAGCAGAAAAAGAATACCTTTCCAAAAATCAAAGAGCACAGAAAAAATTAAAATATCGAAGTTAAAGTAAAATCAATAATATGAAATATTTCCTCTACATTATAAAATACTTTGCACAGAATTTTGCGGCGGGGAAGGACCAGAATGGCGTTGAAGATGAAAGTTGGGAAAGAAAAAAAGGAAAAAATAACCAATAGATAAATGGATACTAGAAACTGTAGACGGTTATCGGGTAACAGCTGCAGCAACATCCCTTTTTCAGTTATAAAATTGTCCAAAACCATTTAATTTTAAAGAAAACGAAAAACAAGTAATACAGTTTGAAATTAAACACGGTTTTTTAAATCAAAGGAATAAATAGAACTTGCAAGACGAAAACTTGGGGGAACGGAGAATACAATTTCGAATATATTCACAAGACCAACAATTTAATCAGAACGGACGGATTAAAAGAATTATTTTTAAAATTTAAAATCTTTTCATTAGCAAACTACGTCAGCAAAATACATTTTTAAAAATGGAAAACCTTTTGGGGTCAGTGACCACAGCAATGAGGAAAAATTGGGTTATTTGGCAAGGGGTCCCCGACATTTCCCTGATGCCTTTTTCACTATAACCTATATACGAAGAAACGGGAAACAGGAACGGTAATTTTTCGTTTCCTTTTTTCCAGAAGGTTTGTAAAATATGCAATTTACCAAGCGCTTTGATGGGATTTTGCAAAAAAGCCCCTATGATATTCACTAAAACTGATGAAGCCCAGTTTTTTCCTCATTTAAGAACGCGGGGTCATTTAAGTTCAATTTACATCGACGACGCATGTTTGCAAGGTCAAAAGTCATACTCCGCCTGTGCTCGAAATATCAGCGAAACAATTGATTTTATTAGACAAGTTAGGAAAATTTACAATTTCAATGGGTAAATCTGTCCTGGTTCCGTCAAAAAAGATTGTAATTTTTGGGATTTGTGTATGTGCTCTTAAAACAATGACAATAAGATTAACAAAGGAAAAATGTGATGATATCACAGAGCTTTGCAAATAACATAATAAACAAATGCCGGCGAATAACAATTCAAAAATTTTCAAAGATTATTGGAAAACTGGTTGCAGCAACCACCGGGGGTTATGCATGCTCCGTTGTACATAAAACCTTTAGAACGACATAAGGAAAGGGAACTGAAAAAACCATAAGGGTAATTTTAATAGTTTTTTTAACAATCACGCCCCAGATATTTTTGGAAAAAAATTTGCGATGGTGGATCACTCATATACATTCATGTTTCAAAAGTATTACATCGCCTGACCCGAATAACATTATGTTTTAAAACTGATTCTTCGGGACATATGTGGGGCGCGTATGATAAAACAGAAAATAGACGAACAAATGGTTTTTTTGGTCGGCGGAAGAAACAAAATCAACATATCAATGTGTTAAGAATTAAAAGCGTGTCAAGTTGGGCTATTGTCGCTTTTTAAACACAACAGAAATATCTATATAAAAAAATTTATATGGATAACACTAGACGAGTGTATCATACATAAATAATTACGGGGGAAGAATAGATTCATTGAATAAAATTGCGCGCGATAAGTCTGGCATTGGTGTATTCAAAGAAACATTTTGTTTGTCAGCACATCAAATGTAATCGGGGTCAATTGAACCGTCAAACTTGCAGACAAACTGAGTCGTACTGGAAAATGAAGATTTAAAGAATGGAGTATATCACCTGGAGATGTTCACAGCAATTTGGTCCGGTCTTTCCCCCGTCCTTAATTATAGATTTATTTGCAATCTCGCTTAAAATAACAAGTTTCCGACGTAAATGTTTTCAAGACAAGCCTGACCCAAATGCTTTTTGCTATAGAAAGCTTTTTCATTCTCATGGCATGGATAATTTTTATTTATTGTTTTTCCCACCTTTTCAGTGTAAATAAGGCCAGGGTCCTGCAAAAAGTAAGAAATAGATCAAAACAGAAAACTACTGTTGGGGTTTAGTTAGCACCAATATGGCCCTGCACAGACATGGTGGCCGACATTAATACAACTTATTGTTGCAACCATGCCTTCTACTTCAGCACCCTCAGGACATCCTTACGGTTGTGCCAATCGAGACCGGGAAAGAAACACCCATTAAAAAAGAATGAGGCTGGCGCTTTTTTCCCTTATCAAGGAAAGCGCTTGAAGATAGAGGGGATTTTCAAATGAAGCTCAAGCAGATTATCATTAATTCGTGGCGGAGAACAACCAGGAAACAGTATCAAACATATCTTAAACAATGGTTTTCATTTCTGTGAAGGGAAAACACGATTCCCCCTTTAAACCCCTTGTAGCACAGTGATAGCATTTTTTCTTCTCACCTATATTCAAAAGGGATAACGCTACAGTGCGATTGGTATTGCCAGATCAGCAATTTGTGGTTTGTTAAGATAACTTCAAAGTAGATCTCAGCAATAATAACCTGATATCACGGTTCATGAAAAGGTGTATTTAACACAAAGGCCGGCACTTCCGAGATATAAAGAAGAATATGGGGATGTGGCGAACAGTTTTAGAGATTTTTTTTATCAAAAACCAGAAAATGATACATTATTATTTTTTTGGCTGGAAAATTAAGCATGCTGTTTTTTATTTGTTGTCCAGCTCAGCGGTGTCAAACACTCCATCTCATTTGTTTGGAAGAACATTAATTTTCAGACGAAAAAGATTGATAATAAACACTCTCCACATTTATTAAAAAACATCGAATACCTGGTCGGCATCAGACAAACCCTTTTTGTTTGACAGTTTTAAATCAGATAAACGCTTGTGTATTGTCAGCGTCATTAGTGAGTATTTACAGAGAACGAAAGACCTCAGAAATACCATAAATTACTGATATCAACGGTCAAGCCTCATGGGGCCCGTTTCAAAACAAACAATTTGTCGCTGGATTAAGCTAATTATGCACAGAGCTGGGGTGCATAAATCATTCAAAACCACATGCACAGCGCGCTGCTGCGTCTTCAATCGCACACATGCGTGGAGTCCCGTTACAGACGATAAATTGAATCAGCGGGATGGAGCAATGCTAAGGACATTCGCTAAATATTATGATAAACCCAGTATCAAATACCAATGGAAAATCTATGCAGGCTATCATAGATATTTGCTAATTAGAGTGTAATAATAATGGGACCCAAAAAAAAAAAAAAAAAAAAAAACTGTAGTGATAATAATAATTATAGCTCTATTTAATTACTTTCTTATATAGTTGTGCATGGCATTTATATTCTGTAAAAATATGAAAAAACATGGTGTTTTTACCGAATTTGCAAGGGAATACTAAAAGAACCTTTTATGTCTTGAAATTAAATCGTTTGTTCTTCATTAATAACAACTGAAAAGATAAATATTTACTATGGCGTTTTTGGATGGCAACGCGGTAATGTCCTTTCCAAAAATATCGCAAAAGGACTTTCTAAAAAATCTCTGTTTGGGGCCCATTAGTGAGTTTATATGTAGGAATGAAATTAAATTTGATTAAGCTAGACCCTTAAACCTGTTTAAGGTGAAGGTTAAAATCCCAAATGGAAATTTTCCCCAAAATCCCACAATTAAAAAAACTCACTTTAAGGGCTCACAACCCAACCCGCTTAACCTCCCCGTTTAAACTGATTATTTTTGCGATTATTATTCGGCATTAAACCCCTACTCTAAAATATGAAACCACTGGCTTTGATAGCCTGCGTCTTCTCTCTGTGTGAGCCCTTAGTGAGTTTTAATGTGGATGAAATCATGATTAACCTTCACCTTACAGGTAAGTCTTAGCTTAATCATTTAAAATTAATTCGATTTGACTTGTCCTATTTCCTTTTTGATATTTTAACAAGCAAATTCCAGTAGTACCAATGAAACATATTTAACAAATAAAATGGCCTTGAGGGCAATATGCCCAAGTTTTACTGGAATGAAATTGGTCAGACCTGAGGAAGGTATATATCCCGAAAGCGCAGCTTGACAATAAATTCTGTAAAAAAAAATCATTTTTTAAACAACAAAATAAAATAAATTATAACCCTCATTTGCATACGTACTTTCTATATTTAGTATGACGTCATCCAGTTCTTATAAGAATTATGGACCGCCCCGGGGTCTGCATGCCCGGTTTAAAGGGACTTGATTGAATGTCAATATTAAATTTGAAAATGAGGTATAATATATATACTATAAATGCCATTAACATGAAGGAAAATTAATGTTGTTCTGTTGAAGTTTTATAAAAATCTGTAATCAGAATACTACCTTGCTCCTCCCAGTGGTCCAGCTCAAGAATTGGGGCAGGTCCACCACCAGTCTTGCCTCATTTCCTGCAAGTGTTTTATTGCTTTTTTTTTTTTTGTCTGAGACTGAAAATGACATTTAATCATTTGATATTATCATTGAGTGAACTGAATGTTATTTTTTTATGAAATAAAATAACAACACATTTTAATCCTGTTTAAATGGGGAAAAAAATATGGAAGTACAAAATGAAACAGTAGTTCTGAAATAAGTTGAAATTAATTCAAATGTTATACGGGTAAGAAAAACCAACTTACTTTAAGGTCAACCCATTTTTTTTTCACCTGTTTTAAAATGTCCGGCTTTCAGGGAAAGACACTGTTCAAAACTAAAAAAAATTTTGTAAAAATTTAAACATTACCTTTTTATACCTCTTTTAAAATTTTTCCCCGATTTGATAAAGGTAATTTACCTAATGTTGTACATGTTTGAGATTCAAAAATTTAAAAATTAATTCAAGTGAGCCCAAAATTTTTAAAATTTTTTTAGCACAAAAAAAAAAATTTGAACTTGGAAAATTAAAGTTTTTGGGGTTTAATTCATGTAGTTGGTTTTGTTTAAGCAAAAGCTGTGAAAACCCAAAAAACTGTTTTTTCATTTTTTGGGGTTTTTTCGTTTTTTTATATAAAAATTAAAAACTAAAAAATAAACTTCCCTTTTTCAGAAAAGGCAAACACTACTAGTACTTTGCATGTTCAATTTCCCTTTAAAAAAAAGCCAAGAAAAGATCTTATTTTTGATCCTTTTTGAGGAAAAGTAAATAAACTGATCCTTTTGAGGAAAGTATAAAAAACCAACATGCCATGATGGTCACCAGATATAAACAATTTATTTTTTCAATTTTTATATTTCAAATGGCACTTTATTATGCCCTTAATGAGATAGACTACCCAAATCAGTTGCTGATAAGTTCATACTTTTTTTTTTATTATTTTTAAAGTAAAACTTAACAATTACTGAAATACACTGAAGATCTAAGACACATAAAATTCTTAATATAAATGTTAAATATGAAGGAAAGCTTGCCTTGTTTTTAGTTTGCAAATATGATATTAAATAAACGCTTACATTGACATATTAAATTACCATTCACATCTGTATTTTTTCAGTATTTCTATGTACCACTAAAATTTAAAAAACTGAACTTTATTTCCAGATCTTTTATAATATGTTTTGAAGCAGTTTCTGGAAACCAAATTTTGATGTTAACATAAAAATGCTTATAATATACCGATTTAAAAAAAACAGTGTCCATCCTCCTACTATGCTGAACATTACAGCCGCCTTCACCTCCCCCCTGCCCCCACCCAAGAAAAATACATCAAATTACATAATTTTTTCTTTCACTTTTTACAAACAATACTGTTGCTGTTTTCCCAAAACCATTTTTGTGTAATCTATTTTCATCTTTATTAATTGAATGTAAACAAAAGTCAATAATCTGTTTTTCTTCTTTTTTGCTTAATAAAGTCTGTTTCCCCTGAGAAAGATCGAAAATATCAAAGTCGGAAAAAATCATACCTTTCAGTCCACATCGACCCAAAATCTGACCTTATCGGCGGCTGTGAGTGACGAGGAAAATTTTTTCCTGTCGCCACAGTAGCATCCTCAAAACTTTCTGATGAGCATATCTCGGGTCATCACCCGGGCCCCTTTTCTTTTTTACCTTTTCCCTGTTTTCTGACATCTGAGAATTAAAACAACGTCCGGCCTTTTTAAAATTTTTACTTAAAAAAAGGGGCGTTTTCCCCTCCTTTTTTGAAGAGTAAAGTGTTAGTGGGGCGGGGTTTAAAAATGTACGCTTATGAAAAATTGTAAAAATTTTAAGGGTTTAAGTCGACCCGCGGTAAAACCAAATCTTACGATCGAGGGGGTAAAGAACAATCCCCAAATCAAAATGCGGGACGCTAAGATTTCCCAAAAAACGTAACCCCCTCGTTGATAAAGGGCCCCCCGGCTCTTAAAAAAGGGGTAGATATTTTTTTTTAAAAACTCCAAAAGGTTAAATCAAATTTTGTTTTCTTTTTGGGCGGTTTCCCCTTTTTAAAGATTTTAACATTTGACATATCTGAATTTATAACACTTGTTCAAAAAGAAATTTACAGCAAATAAAAACACCCGGATGGCACAATGTAGATACATATATTCACACACAATAATACTGTCATACACAATTCAAATTCGAAGCAATACTGTTGCCTTAAAGATTTGTGTAAACTTCACTATTGGGTACTTATTGGCAATGTTTGTTTTCCAATCACTTCTATCTAAGCTTTGGATAAAATGAATGAAAAATGCATGCAGTAGATTATTAGAGGATGTAAATGTACCAACATTACTAAATTAATTTATTGTTACACGTCATGTTTAATAATCTAAAGGAAAGCTGTGGAAATACAGCGCCAAATTCTGCGTTTCTATTGCACTCGTGCATTATTTAGTAAACTATAATCATTGAACGAAAACTAGAAAACACGCACAAACTAATTAAGAAAAAAAAGATGAATGAAAATGCTCTTGTAGATCAAGTTCTTTTCTCTCGTTTTTATTTCAGAGGGATGTTTGGAAAATATGTAGGCTTTTGTCATAACTCTGCCGTTTTTAAAATTATTTTCAAAACAAGAACACTGTTATACTTTCTTGTTTTTTCCTACATCTTAAAGATTTGTTTGCAATAACGAGAAAAACGAATAAATGAAGTATGTTAACGTCCACCTTCCATGCACGGCGCACGGTGAACGCCAATTAAATGCGACGTCATAATAAACTCAACACTTTCAAAGTACTCGCAGTTGCACCTGATGCAACGTTTGTGGCGATGGATCCATTGGCTGTATACATATAAGCTTTATTTAAAAAAAAAATCATTCTCATTATCGTACGTGTCCGAGATGCGTGAATCTAACAAATTGATATGAAATTACCATCTTGTCAGTTATAAATTTGATTTTGTGTGGTAAGTGTCAACCACGTTTTTCTACATACGAAAAAAGCTGTATATCGTATGTTGAAACCCTATCACAGCATATTTTTTTTTCTCTGTAAAAATAATCTGGATACATTAGTTACATATTCGATACGTATTTGTTAACAACTTTTAGCAAATAAATTTTGCATGAACATGAACATTTATACATTTCTACCTTTATTATATATTTAATTTGTTTCAGATGAAACATCTACGCCAGCTCCCAAATCACCAGACGTAGATGATCTTCCAAGACGATTCATTGGCGCAAGCAAGGACGTCGTAATTTTTAAGTTTCTCCCTCTCTTCTGCTGTCATATGCTGTTGTTTCTGTACTGGTACTTAATCGTCTGTGCCATTTGAAAACGAGTGTAACACGAGCGGAACTTGCGTGCCTTGACTTTTTCATCATGTTGCGTATTTCTGTGGTGTTTGAACACTATGTTGATATAAAGTTCTCTCTGATAGCTGCTTTTAGACGATTAATCTATGAACGACGAGTCGCTGTCTGTATATTGTATTAATCAGTTGTCTATTTATATTTTCTTGGAATTAAAACAAAAATACCAACGCAGAATATAATCAGTTTCATTTATGGATGAATAGACATTTATAAAATTTTAGTTACGCTTGGGAACTGTACCTATGGCAAATCTCTGTCGTGTGACGCGGCCATCTGCAATCCTATGTATGCCTTTATTTATCGATGGGGTATACATTGTAAGCACACATTTGTTACATTTTTAATTTTCCTGTCTCGCGTTTGAATTTTATGAAGAAATACATCCATTTAGATAACCTGTAATGAACTAAATTCATGGATTCATGATTGACATTTTCGTCATTTACGTGTAAAAAACACCAACACACTTTTATGTAGCGAGCAGTTATATGGAAACACATTACAAAATCATAAAAAAAATATTGTTTTAATACCGACACAGTCAAATTTTTTAAGTATGATAATTCTATGTTACTGTTGGCTTTATTTTAAAGTGGGATACCACATATAGCTTTCTAGTACAGGTGTTTTTTCATTATAATTCTGTAAAACAAATATCATCAATAATTATAAGAAACCAAAGGGTACGGCAGTATATTTGTTGAGGTTATTAGTGTTTGCTTTTTCGGGGAAAATTATAATATTTTGAGTCTTGATTTCCTGATTTCTTCTGTCAGAAGACGTAAATATCATTTACCATTTACTATACATTATGATATGAAACTGACACATTTGTATAGCACTAGCTTTTTCAGCATTATATCTTTTAAAATAAAGCTGATAATTGTTATCCACAGTCCAATGTGTAAGTAAATGTGTCTGCAAGTTATAGGAATATATATAGATTTAAAACACTAAGTGACTTGGAAAGGAAAATAAAAGTATCCATTTCTTTACAAGAAATAATTTATTTTATTCTTTATTGCATAGTCTTTCACACTGTTCAAAACAAGGGTATCCATGGGTCCACAAGTGAATGTTGTATATTACAGTATGGGTTTACAATTTTAAATATATGGTTGCATGACAGATATTTAAACAAATTACTATAAATATCTCCAGTAGAATTATCACAATAAAGATGATCAGCACAATTATATATTAACATATTATTTATATATCAGATTATAATAAATTATATATTTTACAGCATTATTTTTATATTTGTTTACTTTCAAATGTGACGTACACATTGGGCAATTTTATTAGACTTTGGAGGTTGCCTTTGTGGGTTAAGAGATCAGAATTGCAGCAATCGTTAAATTCTGCGTGATCGTAAAAGGCGACTAAATGTGATCAAATTATTCAAATGTAAGCATCTCTTAGCTCCAGAACGTGGTGTGGAATTGTTACCTGGTGTTTTGTAGCACCCGAGCATATGTTTCGTCGCCATATGACCTAAACAGTGTTAATGTACTGAAAAACAAAACACACACACACTCACAAAGACAAATTTATAGTTGTTGATTCTCAAATGTGAAGAAATACATGTACGCACATGTTAATAAAATATTTGAGGCTCACAGGGAAGACTGGGCTTGCCCAACTGTGTTGCCTCTTTAAATAAAGTCGTTACTTACTTACTTAAATAAAGTCGTTACTTACTTACTTTTTTATCAAAACACAGCTCATAAATGGGTTATTGTAATATATTAAAAATTAAATGTAACATGTGTAACGTAACTTTTCCTTTTTGACAATTACCATGATTAAATTGGTGATAAAATTTAACACGGTCCACAAATATATCATGTATTAGTCTTCATTTTTAATTCATCATGGACTAGACAAACTCATTTTCACCTTATTGTCACTGAGAACAGTTGTGTTAGCAACATATGAATAACTTAAAAAATCAAGGCAATATCACAGTTAATTAACGCAGTCCCAGCAATACTGGCAACATCGAACCGCCGGCATGAAAACATACAATGGCAACAAACATAGAAAAAGCACAAACACAATATTTTTTCTCTATTTATTCACAACTTTGAGATTTTGTTAATGTCTTCGTAGGCCAATCAACATAGTCTTAGCGGGACAGATTTCACAATGTATTACAAAGAAATAGGTAGGTGTATGAAAAAGTGATTCTGTTTTGTTCATATTTCGGATGTATTAAAATCGTGTTGTTTCAATATCTTTTGTTGAACTCCTTGAATATCAATATGTATAAATGTTGCCATACGCTCGCATGATATAATTGTATTCAATAAATGCAGAAACAAATATTAATTTAATATTCAATTTTATATTCAATTTCATGTTGGTTGCGCAATTTGCAAGCGCTTACAAATTTAAAGATTTGTGGATGAAATGTTCCAGAAGATATTATGTTTCATGTGCATTCCAGAATGTAAAGCACTGTTAATTGTGACCTCATATTATTTTACTGTTCATACACTTCTTCATTTAGTGTAGATAGTAGTTTTTGAATATTTTGAAAATAAACAGTAGTTTAATATGTATTTATCATTCACACAGAAATAAAAGCATTATTATGAAACACAAGACAAAGAAGGCACAAACAAATGTTTAAGTTGTTGTTATTTTCAGTATACTTGTCAAACTAAAGTCGTCACTTAAACCTTAAAAGTTATACTATAGTATCATGTAGTGGAGAATCCTTTGATACAAACAAGTTATGATTACGGGTTATTAACTAAGTGTAATTGAAAATTAAACTATGGATTTAGTAGAAGTTTTGTTTTTGTTTAGGTGTAAATGCACATTTTAACAAAATAATAATAACACTGATTAATGGATAGTATTTGTTTATCTATGAGTCGCTATACATGACGTTATAGCGATGTCTACGTTTATGCAATTTGTTTCATGAAACGTTGTTTGACGGTTTTGTTTCAACATGCTTTTTGCAGATTCCATATTTCATATTAAGTTTGGATTTTAAACATTTTTCCATTTGCGTTGAAAAAAGTCAGTATTATGCAATAAACAGCACACATCTACCTCATAATCATATTATATTTAAAACACATCTTGTAGCTGATTAATTTGTCATTCAGTCCAGATTTCATTTACGGAAAACAAACACATGTGCGCCGATATCACTTGTTTCTTTAAAAAGTTTTAGCATCAGATAAATGCCTATATCAATCCGTAAATCAAGTCATATAAACATATTATATTAGGCATCGTCCCTGTAGCTTAATAAAACTGAGAGTCGAGTGATCCTTTTGAATTCGAAGTATCACGGTGCATATCCATATGGGTACCCTCTTTGCGAAATCTGCTCAAACGGTACCCTCTTTGAACATGCACAGGGCATTCTCTGCTAAAAACAAACCAGCGATGGATAACAATCCAGTAAAATGTCATAGTAATAAGGAAAGGAGGTATGATACGTAAAAAAGATGTATACCACGGAACACTAGAATGTTTTATTTATGTGCTGATTTTTCATGTGCCCGATTTTCATGTACTGAACTTCACAATAAGCTACAAAAATCGGCATGTCTTGCCTCATCCATCACCTCGGCATATTTCGTCGGGCTGAAATGAACCCGTGGCTTATGTGTTAAAAAATGAGAGGGTACCTGTGATATAAAAATTCAAATGAAGAGAGGTAGCCCGTGCCGCTGCAAAACCGAAAGTATGGTGTTGTTATGAATTTTTCATTTATTTTTGACAATATACTGCCATTTGTCCGAAGATGATATGTATATGAACATATTAAATATGTATGATGCAAATATATTCAAGCCATAGGCTCATTTCAGCCCGAGAAATATGTCGAGGTGATTAAATGAAATTTTACCGGATTGTTATCCATTGATGGTTTGTTTTTAGCAGAGAATGACCTGTGCATGTTCAAAGAGGGTACCGTTTGAGCAGATTTCGCAAAGAGGGTACCGATATGGATATGCACCGTGAGTATTGACAGATCACATTCGTTGCGATTGTTCATGAGATCGTTTATGCAGTCTCTCAAACTATACCTCTGTGGGGAGAATAAAAGCTGTGTTGTCCAAAGTCCATTATATATAAAAAACACCCCCTACACCATTACAATGATACTTAGTTTTGTTTAAGTTGTTTCTTGTTCATTGTGCTACAGTTTATGTCACATGCTACTTTAAATTCTTATAAAATTATTTAAATCTGAAGAGAAAATGAACAATAACAAAAAAAGTTCCAACAGAACAGAATGCAATTGAGTTTTTTAGTTATGATTCAAAAATATAATGTTCTAAACAGCAATTTTGTACCTTATTATTATTTTAATTGTGCACATAATTGATATCGAGGGTATAATTGTCTGCTGCATTGTGAATTTCTTTTTAATACATTCCTCATAAAGTGTAAAATGATTCAATTCAATTAGTTTTATGAAATTAATTAGAAAAGCCTGTTTTATTGTCTGTTGCAAAACTTATCTAATTACAATACAAACATTAAGTCTTTGCGCCGAAGTTTTACATTTTAGACAGTCTTTTCCGTTAAGTAATGTAAATGTTGCGTCTTATTAAAACAGAAATTGGATAGCTCCAGTCGCCTAAGTTGCTCCTTTTGTGTTGATTTAATCGTTTTCCTCTCATTGTGGTTTTCATATTAACGTCTATCTAAAAATATTGCAAAAAAAAATCATTTATAAACAGTTAAAGAATTTATACAAACTGAGATAAAACTTTAAATATTCAACAGAAGTGTTTCTGAATTGACTGTGAATCGCAGTATCAAAATGAAATAAAATTTTGATATTTTAAAAGCCATAGCTCTTTAAGAGTGTTTATTGTGTATTATATTATAAGATTGTATTATAAGATATTTTTAAAACTAGTTATTGTTTTTCTAAGTTGAAATATGACGTTCGTATTGTAATCTGGTGAAACAATAACGTGATTCATTTTCAGATGAAATGAGACATAAAGTCATATAATCCTACAACACGGTATCTGCCTCTTGCACCAACATATCATTGTTCTTCATATTACTTAATATTTCTCAAGAAACCTATCCTTCAAATATATTTTTCCAACTTGGCATAACAATATTACATATTACATATTAAATGTCTTTTTTTGCAATATAAACCTTATCAAATTAAAAAAAACAAAAAAAAAAAAAAAAAACATCTCAGTATTGGTGACGTGTTGTACGAAGATTATATATCAACGTCTTATTTATTCATAATAGAACAATATATTGGAATATAAAATACACATATAAGCAACTGTGACTGTAAAGGACTAATGAGAAACTTTGAAAACGAAATACACATCATAATAAATAAAATATCAAGCTTAAAAGTAATGTTTCATGATATCACATAAGTATATATACATGTTCATTGATACCCTAAAGTCATGTCTTGGAACACATTTCAAGTATTCTGACATTATGATTTTTTTCAGAATCATTAAGATATGTTCTTATTGATTGGTTTACAAGACTAGCATGTACCTTGCAATATGATGAAACTTTTTTGTCTAAACTGAAATCTAGGTCAAAAACCATATAAAAAAACACTAATATAGGTATTGATACAACAAAATAGAAACCCTCTGCTATAAATAGATAAGCAAAGCTTGATATGTCCTTGTTTGTTAAATTCCTCAATTATAAGTAATATCATTTTTATAACGAGTTCAAAACAGTATATGTGAATATCACTTGACTGTTTACATGTCAATGTAATAACACTAATGATTGTTTGTTTGTTTGTTCTGGGTTTTACGTCACACCGACACAGTATAGGTCATTTGTGGACGTTCAAGCTTTACTGGTGGAGAAGACCTTAGGTGCCCTTTCGTGCATTATTTGAGACACGAACGGGCACCTGAGTGAAACCACCGACGTTCCATAAGGTAGCTGGATAGCTTCCTCACATGATTCGTACCAACAGCGGTGAGGTGCTAGTGGTTTGAAGTCAACGACCTGAACCACTCGGCCACAGACGCACCATAACACGAATGCAATGTACACATCAATACTGTTTCACTTGAATGTTACCTGCTCGTAAGTTTTTTGAACTTGTACAAACCTGTAAGAATTATCTATGTATTTATCATAAGACGAATGAGATAAATCTTTTTTTTATGTTTACAAACACTATTTTTTGTCTTCTGAATAATAGATTCATTCTTTATTACATCTGTGGTTAAGTGTCAACAAAACGCGTTGATGAAAACAACATAATTTTAGTATTTTCAGTTTTTTGTTCCATGTAGATCAAATGTTAGTCGCCATGATCTTCATGTGTTTCAAATTACTAAGAAATTCAAATTTTATCTTATTGATATGATATATACAAGTATATCACTTTCGAAAAGTCTGATTTAATTCTAAAGATTAAAAATCAACCGATGAGTTGTCAATATGTTAAATGATTGAGTTGCAAGTAAAAGTAGAAAGTAATTTTGTAATTTTAATAAACAATATGGATATGTATTAAGTAAATTAATTGCTCCGATGATTTGAACTTATTCGAGTTAAAATATGTTTTTCCTTGTTTTTTTAACATCTATGAATAGATTCCTGACATCTTCATAGCAGATTGAATATTCAGAACACAGCGTCTTTTTTGATAGCTGTCAAAGCTTTCGTCTGCATACAAGTCGCTGTAACAAAATTAAAATTCTTATTGCTTTTGACATTATTGAGCTATCTAAAAAAAATGACTAAACATCTTTCCTGTGACTTTCTTTTTATCTATTATGGTACAAACTGCTGATGGCATTCACGTCATCATTTGCCAATGATAAAACAATTAAAACTGACTTTTTTATCTAGTGTTTGTAGATTTTTCTTTCAAGCTCGAATGAATAATGTCGTATTCCAAATATCCGTTCAGTTACGATTAACCGGAAAAAAACGCCAGATATCATCAATCAGGTTTCTATATGAAAACAAGTCATTAATTTAATACAACGTAATACATTGAGAATGACCTTTAACAATCTCAAATGTACATTATTATCTATCATTTCATCTATCATCAGATAACTATCGAATTGATTTATTTTACAACAGTCATTGTGTTGAACAAAAGCTTTGCTTTAAAATTACCTGATTGTGTTTATGAGCCTTGTAAAATGATGTCATAACAAGAAGCGCCGCAATGCGACAAAAACCAGGTTTTCAACGACCAAGTTTTGATGTGACAGCAATCAATAGGTCAAAAAGCACTGAAGTTATTGAGTAGAAGCTGAAATTCTATTGTAAGCAAATGACCTTGAACTTGCTCCCAGATATCTTAGTGGCAATCCAAAGCTGCCACTCAGCAAGTTTGGTGTCAAAAGGTCAAAGCAAACTCAAGTTATAACATGAAAACTAAATACATTAACCTTGATCACAGATACCTGGGTAGCAATCCCAAGCTACCTCTTGATATAAGCTACCCATTAATCAAGTTTGGTGTCAATAGGCCAAAGCGAACACAAGTTATTGAGCAGAAACTGAATTTCTATTTTTAGTAACAAGTAAAATTGACCTTGATCACAGACACCTGGATAGCAATCCCAAGCTGCCTCTTGATATAACCTATCCATTCACCAAGTTTGGTGTCAATAGGCCAAAGCAAACTCAAGTTATTGAGCAGAACTTAATTTCTATTTCTAGTAACAGTGACCTTGATCACAGACACCTGGGTAGCAATCCCAAGCTGCCTCTTGATATAAGCTATCCATACACCAAGTTAGGTGTCAATAGGCAAAAGCAAACTCAAGTTATTGAGCGAAAACTGAATTTCTATTTTTAGTAACAGTGACCTTGACCTTGATCACAGACACCTGGATAGCAATCCCAAGCTGCCTTTTGATAAAAGCTACCCATACACCAAGTTAAGTGTCAGAAGGCCAAAGCAAACTCAAGTTATTGAGCGAAAACTGAATTTCTATTTTTAGTAACAGTGACCTTGACATTGATCACAGACATCTGGCTAGCAACCCCAAGCTGCCTCTTGATATAAGCTATCCATACACCAAGTTTGGTGTCAATAGGTCAAAGCAAACTCAAGTTATTGAGCGGAAACTGAATTTCTATTTTTAGTAACAGTGACCTTGACCTTGATAACAGACATCTGGGTAGCAATCCCAAGCTGCCTCTTGATATAAGCTATCCATACACAAAGTTTGGTGTCAATAGGTCAAAGCAAACTCAAGATATTGAGCGGAAACTGAATTTCTATTTTTAGTAACAGTGACCTTGACCTTGATCACATACACCTGGGTAGCAATCTCAAGCTGCCTCTTGATATAAGCTATCCATACACCAAGTTTGGTGTCAATAGGCCAAAGCAAACTCAAGTTATTGAGCGGAAACTGAATTTCTATTTTTAGTAACAGTGACCTTGACCTTGATCACAGACATCTGGGTAGCAATCCCAAGCTGCCTCTTGATATAAGTTACCTACACACCAAGTTTGGTGTCAATGGGCTAAAGCAAACTAAAGTTATTGAGCGGAAACTGAATTTCTATTTTTAGTAACAGTGACCTTGACCTTGATTACAGGCACCTGGGTAGCAATCACAAGCTGCCTCTTGATATAAGCTATCCATACACCAAGTTTGGTGTCAATAGGCCAAAGCAAACTCAAGTTATTGAGCAGAAACTGAATTTCTATTTTTAGTAACAGTGACCTTGACCTAGATCACAGACATCTGGGTAGCAATCTCAAGCTGCTTCTTGATATAAGCTACCTACACACCAAGTTTGGTGTCAATCGGCCAAAGCAAACTAAAGTTATTGAGCGGAAACCAAAAGTTGACAGCCCGCCCGCCAACCCGCCCGCCTGCCCGCCCGCCGACTTCGGCATTACAATAACCCGGTTTTCGTTGAAAACCTTGTTAAATATAACAGAATGATGTTGACTTTACTTACTTCCTTTCTTTATGTGTCTAAGTAAAATAGGGTTTATACTTTATGCAATGTTTCTTTTAAACTCGCAAAATGAAATAATGCGCAGTCTACTTTTCAACCGCCACGTTTGAATAATAGGAATGATTGATCAAAGCAACTATCTTTACCGAAATTATTATTCTTATCACACATTTTCAGAACAATGGTTCAAACATTCTAAATATAAGAGAGACAATTTAAAACAATATAAGTAAATTTTACTATCCACGTCATTGCACAAAATGTGTTTCAAATTACAGACAAATATTCCCATGACGAAATTTTATTTGAGTTAGGATTGCAGACATAACTCAGTGGAACAAAAACATTTCTCCACTACGGGGGAATTGTAAAAACACATTTAATATTAGTCTTAAGACACGAATTATTATGTTCATGTTTTTAGAAAAGACAAACGCTTGTTACATACTCGTTCAATACATATGAAGTAAGAGTATAAATTTGCAATAATGGGTCACATAAGCAGCTAAATGTTAACACGAGGGTCTGTTGACAACCTCTGAAAATGCACTGAATGTTAAAATGTAAAAGAAGCAGCAGGCGGCTCAACTTACTGGTGAACGAATTACCTTTTGCTATCTGCGACACAACACTATAAAATTATAAAAGTGGCTTGGATAAGGAAATTATAGCGTTGTGCGGGTTTGAATATTTATATCCAATAAGAAAAAACAACGTTAGCTTACGCATGGATATGATTGTCAGTTTGTTTTACCTGATTAGAAAGAAATGTGTTTTACCTTCTGATCCACATATTTGGTATATGCTTTTAATTCAATTACCTTCATCTCCAACAAAAAATAAAAAATGATATAAAAATATATATTTAGTAAAGGTATGCAAATCGCCGCTCACTTTTCAGCACTCATCTTTATATGAACTCTATAACTCCAACATTTGTTCACCAATTTTCAATATCTTGGTACCAAAGGGTTTTTGTTGGAGATGAAGGTAATTGAATTCAAAGCATATACCAAATATCAAAACATGTTTAAAATGAAAAAATACTGTAGTTTACATGGTTTTGAGAGGTAGGAGGGTTGTAGAGTGGGTGAGGGGGTGTGGGGGCAGTTGGCCCGGGGTAGTGACCAATCAACTCGCCGGACACCTATGGCTTGAATTAATATTGACAAGCCAGCAAAGGTAATACACACATCCATGATATCTCTATATGAATAAAAACATATGTTAACGGATATTGTTTTCACAAACTTCGAACTTGATTCAAAAACAATAATGAATGTTGTTGTGATGTCTTGCGTGGCAACGTAGTTCTAACCGATTGTCAAGGCGAATTCTTCCACTAGCTTTGGAAAATGTAATTTATAAAATTGTTGACTGGCATATGCTACATGTCTGGAAAGTTTTAAATGCATTAAGTATGTTTTTTAGAATAATCACAGTGACTAACTAAATTTATTTTTTTGTTATTTCGCTAATAGTTACTCTCTGGAAATAAAACATGTATATTTACACTTCAGTTGTCATGATTAACTTGTAAGAATATGTGTTAGCTGTGATAATTTATAAAAGGGATATTTTACATGCATTCGTTGAATATCTTCGACGTAAAACACTTTTTCTTAAAACTTAGTTAATGTAAAAGGTAGTGTCTTTTTTAGACTTTTTGTTTTTGTTTTCTTATTTGAGTCAGATTTCCCTTTCAAGTGATATATAATACACTTGTTTGTATTAATAACTCTCACGACAATAACTGCAATGCACGAATTTGTTGGACAACCCTCGTATAATTGCAATCGAAACAGATTAAATTCATTAAAATGTTAACGTTTTGTAGTTAATGGAATATGCATTCATCTCTTGATTTTATATGTCTCCTTCATGAGACAGGTGTTTAAACTCTCTGGTCAATAGTTTATTAGAGCCCCATCGTTGCTAAATTTAATGACATTTCAATAGCATAAAATAGCCGCTTAAACAGTAGCCAACCACCACTTGTCAATACAATTAAATAGCCGATATAACACTAAGTTAACATGTTTATAAGTATTGACATTGACATTTTGGAAGGTTCAGCTTATACATCTGCGTATAAAATTGAAGTAGTTCTTCAGCACCCAATGGTTTAACTAATTCATTTAAACATATGTATTTAATATGGACGCAAGAAATAATAATGACAGAAAAAGAAATTCATAGTCTTTCTAAAGTTACTACAATAATCCCGTTTTGAAGTTTTAATCAGCACTCCATTATTTCAGTTCTTCAGTAGTACTACTTTAATCAATAGACTGAAAATGAAAGCAGTTGTAAATGACCTAAAATAAAATATGAATAAAATAAGCCATATCTTCCTATTTTTGTATAAAAATCTGCATATGCAGTGGTTGTACAATCGTCGAAATCTATATTAGTTGTGGTTGTTATTCAAATTAACACAGTACCATAATTCAGGTATAATGAATATGTACGTAAATTAAAAATTGTGAACAGTAGAGCTGCAGTCCTTTTACTTTTTGAAGACCCCTCGTATCCAATCACATCCCAGACACGAGGAGTAAACTGTTTTTTATGGTTACATTCAACTGCTTCGATATTACATGAATAAATTGCAATGACTCCATTAAAAATCCATCGCTATCTTCCTTTTTATTAACCAGTCAGCAGAACATAAATCATAATCATGCTGAGATATAACAACTCGTAAAAAGTAAATAAAAATTGACTTGAAAGATGTATAATACAAGCTGTTGAAAATAGTAAGATAATTTCACTGATGTCTTGACCTAATTTAAAAGAATTTACCCATTTTCCTTAATCTTGATGTGTGGTAGAAAACAAACTAAAAAAAACCCAAAAAATACACACAAAAAGAAACCCAAAAAAAAAATCATCAATAAAGCAATAAAGCACTTCAAAATCGCTTGACATCTATTGAAAATTGTAACCTATTATCGACATGATTTTGCTGATCATGAGTAATTTATGACAGTAAATCCATCTTAATTCCTGGAGAAAAATAAAACATATATCACTTGATTTCATTTAAATCTAGATTTTATCGACAACAAATTGTAAACAAAGAAGTGCTGAAGTTTACTAGTCCAATAACTGTTTTATCATTATTCTATGGTTGACAAATGCAATTTAATTTCTTATTTAGAGATCAATAGCATCGATTATTGTCTTATTTAGCAATTCATTTTTGACACGGCCCATTCTATGTCATATCTGGCAAATGATGAATCAAACGCTTCAATATGAATGATTCCTGTGGATTATAATAATATTCTCATGCTCAGTATATGTTAGATACCGTGTGTACATGAACTTATTCACATGTGGAAATCACCCTTCAATAAAATTGTTCGATAAACAAATTGAAAGGAAAACAATTACATAAATATTGAGCAAAATGTCATAATTAACGAAAAAAATAATGGAATAAATGGCAAATGATATTTGCGTCCTCGGACAGGAGAAATCACGTGTGCATTTCGTAACACAGTATAATGATTATTTTCTGACTCAATATTTATTTTCCAAATAAGCAAACACTATTTACCTTAACAAAATTGTTGTCCTTTCCCGTGGTTTACGAAGTTATATTAACAAAATGCGGCTGTCTTGTCAGTATTGAATCGGTAATTAGTTTGGTTATGTGACATGTTTTCTTAAATTTGTCACGGCATCTTAAGTTTGCGTTGATGTTTTTTCAAACGTGTTTATATAGTCATGAAGATAATGTACATCGTGCATCCATACCATTTCAATTTAAGTTATCTAAACGAATAACATGAAGAGAGTAAATATGTTCGTCTGAAAAAACATTTTTATCCATCTTGTTAGTTCTAACTTATTTTGTATTTTTGTGTTTTTATCTGTTTTCTTTAAATGATAGAACGCCTGTAAGATTTTATTTGAAGCAAGAATTCTCGTATAATAAATAATGCATAAGGTCTGCGATAGAAAGATTTATTTTGCCGCTGTTTTCCCACATGAAGAGTTATAGCAAATGAGTTTAGTTTTTTTATATTTCTCCATCCACTTATAAACTACGTATACTGCATTCATTATTTATTCATTTCTTCTAGTACGATACCAGCTAATCCGGTTCAAAGAGACTTTATTTTATTTAGTTTAGATATTGTATAGACCTCAAGACGATCAGAAAAAAAGAAGACACGTGACAAAAATGATTGGCGTAAACATGGCAAATATGTATAATTAACATATTAATTAACCGCTGTTTTATTTATTAATAGCAGAAGGAAAAATTGCCTCTATTCTAGATGTAATGCCTGAAATGTAATAATACGTGTCGTTGTGTAGGTAGAAATACAATGAAAAAATAAAACGCCACCCCCACCCCCCCCCCCCCCCAAAAAAAAACAAGCAAAAAAAAACAAAAAAAAAAACAGTAAACTTAAAACAATTTATTGAAACATGAAACGTAAAAATGCCATCACTTTGTTACACCCCATTGGAAAACAAGCGGTGGCAATAAAAGTCTGTTATTGAAGTTTTCCAACAACATTGCCTTGAACGTGAAATGTGTGGTATGTCAGTCTTATCTAGTGTAAGTTTAAGTATATTCGTAAGTATATGTGTAGATTACTGTGCCATCCGTGTTTTTCATTAGATAAAACATATCTTTGAAGTAAAATGCAGGTTCAATGGTGTAAAACGTTTACCGATACGTAAAGCGGTGTGCCTAAAGTAATGCAAAACTGACTCACTGTTTGATTTCATCATTATAATATTTTATCCTCTGGAACAATGAAGCCAGTCAGCGAGCATGCAAACATTGGAAGCAATTGAACGACCTTTATGCTAGCCTTTGGAAATCTTTAGTCACGAATTTGATTAATTATAATCAATTGTACATATAGTGACATGAGATATTAATTTGCTTATTTGACTTTGTACTTAATCCTGTTGACTTGCAAAAAGGATTGACACATTTCGAGTGAATTCTTTTTTACAGATTGTCTAGTTTATTTATTATTTTGTTTGTTATCCATTTATCAATTTGAAAACAAAATCTTCCGAGGAATATGAACTAGTAACATTATTGTGTCAAACAAAACATTATTTGCCTTTCAGTTTTTACTGTAAGGCTCACGCATTCCTTTGTTTTAGAACCATATGCCGCTTTTTATGGCATGGTAGAAACCTGTCTCATTGTAGGTTCAAGGATAACCGCCGCTTGAACACATCTGCGGATGTTTCCTTATTCAGCATGGTTTAGATGGTTTTGAAGGTTCCATGATAACCGCCATATGAACACATCTGCGGATGTTTCAAAATTCTAAATTTTACCAGTTCATGTTAAATGTTGAATTCTGCTTAAGCCGGTGCTAGGGGGCGTGGACGGTAACTTGCACTTTCCAGTACCGTCCATGAACAGGCTCAATCAAACCGAGCCTGCAACATTTTCAATTTTGACGTGTTGGGCTTTCTTTAGGGATTCTGTATTTATCTATTTTATGATCACATCCGTGTTATTTTGTGCCGTGTGGCGGCTGTAAAAAAGTCTCCCCGTAACATTTAATCAATGATGTTATATATTTTCGATCCTTGAAGATCGTTCAGCACGTCATTATTGTTGTGCTTGTGGTATTTTTAGTTTCAACTTTTTTGCACTTTCTAGTTGGGTGGTTCCAATATTCCTACTTGAATAATGTTGAATCACACCTTAGGATATGTTGCCTGCTTTTTAAATTTGTCTTTTGACGTCCTATCTGTGATACGCAGGCTTCATAACCTCAGATCCCCTTTCAAAATTCCATTTTATTTAGTTCCGCCCATTGTTTTCTCGTTTAGGGCACACGCATTTTTTACTTGGGACCATATGCCGCTTTTCAATGGAATTACACTACCGTGTCACATTGAAGTTCCATGATAACCGCCATATGAACACATCTGCGGAATGTTCAAAATTCTAAATTTTACCAGTTCATGTTAAAATGTTGAATTCTGCTTAAGCCGGTGCTAGGGGCGTGGACGGTAACTTGCACTTTCCAGTACCGTCCATGAACAGGCTCAATCAAACCGAGCTGCAACATTTTCAATTTTGACGTGTTGGGCTTTCTTTAGGATTCTGTATTTATCTATTTTATGATCACATCCGTGTTATTTGTGCCGTGTGGCGGCTGTAAAAAGTCTCCCCGTACATTTAATCAATGATGTTTATATTTTCGATCCTTGAAGATCGTTCAGCACGTCATTATTGTTGTGCTTGTGGTATTTTTAGTTTCAACTTTTTGCACTTTCTAGTTGGGTGGTTCCAATATTCCTACTTGAATAATGTTGAATCACCCTTAGGATATGTTGCCTGCTTTTTAAATTTGTCTTTTGACGTCCTATCTGTGATACGCAGGCTTCATAACCTCAGATCCCCTTTCAAAATTCCATTTTATTTAGTTCCGCCCATTGTTTTCTCGTTTAGGGCACACGCATTTTTTTACTTGGGGACCATATGCCGCTTTTCATGGAATTACACTACCGTGTCACATTGAAGGTTCCATGATAACCGCCATATGAAACACATCTGCGGATGTTTCAAAATTCTAAATTTTACCAGTTCATGTTAAATGTTGAATTCTGCTTAAGCCGGTGCTAGGGGGCGTGGACGGTAACTTGCACTTTCCAGTACCGTCCATGAACAGGCTCAATCAAACCGAGCCTGCAACATTTTCAATTTTGACGTGTTGGGCTTTCTTTAGGGATTCTGTATTTATCTATTTTTTAGATGTTGAATTTTGCAAGGGCCGTTCTGAACGGGCTGCCCCTACCAACCCGCAACATTTTTTTATTATCGTTTTTGGCCTATTTTTAGAATTCAGTATTAACTAGATTCAATTTTTATAAACTTAAAATGACTCAAGTAATATGGGTTCGATAGCTTTTCTTTTTTTTTGCTATTTGCTTTATTATTTTATTCTTGTCACACCGTTGAAAAAATTACGTTCTGGGCACAAGGGGCTGTTTTTTTAAAGGTTAAAAGTTTTATGCAAATTATGATATGGTTTGAAAGCGAGGGAAAGGGGAAAAAATTCTTAAGTAAAACCCTTTATTTTTTTTTAAATTAAATTTACGTGTTTTTTTTATTTTTCAAATGTATTATTTTTATTCAACAAAAATTACTTTTTAATTACAAGTGCTGTTGTTTTTAAAAAATAGTTCAACAATGTTTAACAGGATTCGATACAGTAGGACGAGGAATATCGATTTAAACAACACAGAAAGGAGTGATATAACCCGAGGCGACTGAAGCTTTTTAGCAACCGTTTCTAAAAGACGCAAAAATAAATTACTGAACGGTTAAATATGCAGTTTGTACGAAAAAGAGTGTAGGCAAATTTAATCGTTCGGCTTTTTCATTGGACGCAGACACTACATGTTTTTGTTATTAGATTAATATTGCAACAGGCAATAAAACAGGCTTTTCTAATCGTTTGAATTGAACAATTTAATTGAATTATTTCCCTTTCTTGGAAACTAATTAATTGCAAGCCAAAATCGAATCATGAAATATTATATGTCATTCGCATACGAATCAAATTAGAATATTTTGAAATTGTTAGCCTCATATGACTTTGAATAAGAATTCTAGTATGAAGTATCAGTTAAAAAGAGTAACAGTTACATATTATACCTTGCAAGCATGAAAAGACCACGAAACGAGTTTCAAAAAATTAAAAAACCTAAGTGTATTTGTGTACTTGATATGAGAAAAAAGATGTTGTTTACTATATCAGATATGCAAGGGGGGTTAAATCCCATGCGCGCGCATTCCTTCAAGTTCTGAAATACCTGCGAACACTTCATCGGCCGGTATTGTCAAAAGAAAAACGAGTGGTGGTGAAGAAATCAGTAAAGGTATGAATTAATTTGTTTTGCAAAGAAGAGTGTCCTAGACTTGCTTAGTTTTATATACAAAATGTCTTGAAGTAACGTTGTCCTGTTTTGTCAGTCATTTCGCGGTTAAGATTGCGGAACTTTTGATTCTGGATAGTGGCGTAGCATCCCCGGCGTTGAAATGTTACAGAAAATGAGCAAATATCGATTAAAACTGGCTGTTTTAAAACTGACTGGAAGTTATTCCGTGTTTTTGAATTCTTGTTCAAAAATATATATTCAACCTTCGTTACTAATTCATTTTTTTAGCCTAAAACTTGTATTTAAGACGCACTATTTTTACAAAAATCAGAGATAGCTATGATATTTGGCGGGTACACTCTGAAAAATGATCCAGATACTGCAGGTACAGCATAACTATGCAAATGATAGAAAGTAGCATTTTATCCGAATAGCCAGGTCTAAGGTTTGATAAAACAAAAAAGCGGATTGCATGGTGTCCTCCGTTTGAAGAATTATTTAAGAATGCTAAATCCTAGAAAATATTTAGAAAATCAAATTCTATTTATGCAATGGTGTTTTAGGTATTTTAGTAAAATACTTGGTGAATAATTGTCTATCTTGATTAGTTTTTTTACTCACCATTCAAATATTACGTCTACAGCCCAATGGTATATCTATATTTCACAGTCAGGTATACTTATTCAAAAAAAAGAAATGTATGAAATCGTTGCCAGTAAATCCAGCCTCAACTGCAAATTGAGGCACGACATTAGGCAAGATGCCCCGTACAAATGTGATATATGGTACTCAAGTGGCCTTTTTGCGGAAGTTTCCATGTTACCAAAGACTGCAGCGTCATGTCCTTCTGAACGCAAGTACGAAATGTAAGAAATGCGGGCAAAATTTCGTTTTTCAAGACATATCATTATTTAAAACGTGCCATGAACAAAAGAAAGAGCCAAACAAGAGGAATTCAAAATGTGATGAATGTGGGCTTGGCCTTGCTCTAATCAATAAAGATATTAGTGATAACAAAAGATAAGCACGAGGAAGAGAAAACGCATGAAATGTGGTAATGGTAGGCAAAAGCAATTCGATAATATTGCAGATTCTTTTATGCAGAACACTCCATGGGCAAAAAACTATGGTAAAATTAAAATTGCACAAGAAAATAGCATATGATTTTGTAACTTGAACTATAATACTGCTTTGCAGCAAGTTATTTCTTTGGAATGGCGTTCATGGTTCCACGAAGTTTTAACTGTGTTTTGCTTTTCGATGTGTTCCTATACAGTTTTGGTAATGTACTGAATAGTTTTTTTATTTGTTTGGGTCGTCAGACCAAACAAATAATTGGTAGCGAAATTTCGAATTTTTGATGCTGTTTAATTGCAAATGGCGGATAAGTAGTGCCGTTTTTTTAAGCGGTTACTTCCTTTATGAATTGGTACACTTACGACGAAAAATTCAGGGAGATCCACTGCGTAATAAGATTGTCAAATGACAGGCGCAGTAATTTTTTCAAACAAAATATTCCCGAATGGTCCGAAGATTTCTAATGTTAGTTTTATTCTTTAATATAATAGATATACCATCGCGTATAGTTAAGCTCCATGATTATCTTACAGTCTGTGTTTAAACAAGCAGGTTTAGCGTTCGAAATAATAACGATAACGAAACCCTCGATTTAGAAATAAATGGTTTCTTCAGGCCGTTTGACATGCAACTTCAAATCCCATTTAAGGTCAACGTTCATTATTTTTAATTGTTTAAGTCAAATTAAACATTGAAATGAATATCAGTGTTGCAGATAGTCTTATGTCCAATTTACCTACAGTTAAAAAACAGTGAAAGCAATTTGGTGGCACTAAAGCAAAAAACAAATCGGTTTTATGATCATACAACCTTCACCTTCTGACATTCTGAGACTCAATAAAAATGCAGTTCGCCTTCTGTACTGTTGATTATTAAATCCTGCACTTGAAAGGATCTTTCACTTGCCTATGAGAGATGGGGACGCAAAATAGCTGCTTTGGCTGGAATGTTTTCCACAAGTTCACTTCCTTTCGGTGCATTTTTGATGTGTCTGTAAAGATTGCATATTAATCCTGAATTTAACTCTAAGATCTTGTTATTTATTCGAGAGGCCAATCGACACATTCATACACATTTGATATTCCTTTGTTTGGCTCTTTTCTTTGTGTCAAGGTGCACGAGACGTCTTGGAAACGATTGCCGCATTTTATACTAGTTCGTACTTGCGTTCAAGAGGAATGACTGCTGCACTGTGGTGTTTTGTAAGTGGTATCCGAAAAGCCGACTTGAGTACATATAATCACATTTGTAGGGCATCATGGCTGATGTCGTGGCCTCATGCTGTCTGAGAGAAGATTCACTGGCAAAGAGATTGCAACCTACAAAATCGAGACACACATTCATTTTCTGAAATAAGATATACATTGACTGTTTAAAAAGTAATTATTTCAAAATGGAGAGGGGTGATAAAAACATTATCAAGCATAGACAATTATTCACCAGGTTCTGTACATAAATACGCCTAACTATTGCATAAAATAAATGTTAAATTTCTAATATTTCTAGGATTTAGATTAAAACGGGGACACCCATCGGCAATCCCTTTAGTCGTTTATAAACTGTTTCGAATAATCCACTTTCTAATGCAATGCATAAAGAAGTTATGTGTACGCAGTGATCTGGATATTTTTTAGGTGTACGCCAATATCATTATTTCTGTTTTCTGTATTGGTGCGATTTTAAAATACATTTTATGTAAAAATGAATTGGAAGAAAGGTTGAAAATATAATATTTTTTGAAGAGAGGATCTAAACATCAAATAGAGCTTTCCAGCCGTTAAAAGAAGGCCATTTCTAACTTCGATATTTGCTCCATTCTTCCTGTAACATTTCAATGCGGGTGACGCACTAAATCCCAGACTCAAAATCGCATTCCAAAACGCGAATACTGACAAAACAGAAAGAGTTACTTCCAGACATTTTGTATATAGAAACAGAAGTTAGGACATCTTCTTTGCAAAACAAATTAAATTCCAAACTTAGTTCTGATTTCTTCAGCACACCGTTTTCTTACACGAAATCACCCCGGCCGATGATTGTTCGCGGGACTCAGAACCTTTAAGGGATGCGCGCGCCACTGGCATGTAAGTCCCCCTGATAATGAAATGGACTGACTTTTATATTTGGAATCTGATATTTTTATACATCTCTTAAGACTAATTTGTCCTGATATCTAACTCTATTGTAGTGATAGGAAACCATTTGTGCAGTCACATGCATTTTGTACTTTTCCTGAGTTCGATGGCTCAAGATGTAAGAAGCAGTTTTTCAGAAAAACAAGTTGTCAAATCTCACTGGAAATATTGCAAGTTACCTTACAATTTATTAAACCTCATTATAATGGAAACTAGTGCGCTCCTTCTTTTAATGCGATTTAATAGTTAGATTAATCAAGTTAATTTAAGTTCTCAATAAGATCTTAAAATTTTGTGATCAAAATTAAAATGTAAAAATATCAGGGCAACTTTCAATTTCCTTCAAAAATAATGTTACACATTAACAAATTGTATGCAGGCAATTGCAAAGATATCTTGTACTTGAATGCTCATAACTTTCAGGACAGTATTATGAAGTTACACAAGAAACTCCCAGGACATTTGCCAAAACAGGGTATAAATTTTCAGCTGGGGCTTTGTGTTTGCAAATTTGGTTTATCATTGAGGGTAATTATGTATGGCAATGTAAAGAATTGAAGTAAAGCAGGTCAATACTTGTGAATGGCAAATAATTTGGAAAATTTGTTTACTTCAAGAACGACCAATTTTAAGCAAGAAGGGCCGATTATGAAACATGGACGTATTAGCTCATGTTTTGACACATTATGCAAGTATGGTAGGCAGCTTTAATCAGTTAAATGTTAATTTAGGTCCGCTAAACGATGAAAATTGCAAGCATTTTTAAATGAATGATTTTGCAGTATATTCATACAGGTTGTTTCGAGCGAACTCGTGCAATCTATGTGCAAGCCGTTGTCATTAAGACACTTTGCCATCGCTTCGTGTTAACACTTCCTCCCGTAAGTATGTGAACAGATAGGAATGTTTGATAGCTAAAGTAAGCAATCTGAACATTCTCACAACAATCAATTGTTTAGTTGAGCTTATTTTCTGCGGTAATTCTCATTAAGGTTATGACTTTTCGCCTGACACTCGAAGGAATATTAATTACAGAGTTTATCAAACTAATCCCTGCATTCAATTTCACGGTCGAAAAGCTAGTGTTATTTTTTTTCATGTAAAACACTTAAAATGTTGTCAGCGTAACAAATGATGATAGCTATTATAAGGATGACATTGGAGTTAGACGAGAATAACACATCAAACCATAGCTAATTTTAGTAACTCACAATTTCATTAATGCTGGATGTTTTATCACACTGAGCTCGTAAGACACATCCTTAACAAATTATGATATTAACATTAATGAAGATTAAACTGATTTGTAAAAGAAATAATAGGCGTGGTTTAGGAACCGTACGTATACAAAAGCGATGAAAAACTATGTTTCCGTCCCGAAGAGTGTGTAATTTGATATAATACTTGCATTACAGTAAATGGTAATTTACAGCACAAATACGTAGCAAATCGACGTGCAAATTTTAAAGTATTATGATTGTGTTTAGAAATGTCGGTTGTTATAGATGATGGTTCCTGATAAAAAGTCTATTAATGAGTAGTTGGTTATCCAAGAGAATTAATTCGAATGCAAACAACAATTAAAGGAAAAACATAAAAATAAATGAGTGAAACACAGGATGTTAAAGCGTTGATCAAATCATCAATGTTGAGCAATTTTCATTATACTTATTCAGCGGTTGAGATACACAGATAACTGAATAATTATTCTTACATTTGTGTCGGCTATTTGTAATGTATGAATTTTTGCATACAATGAATATAGAAATGTTATATGTGATGTGTCCTTAACGGTACAGAACGGTAACAACTACGCTACGAGCTTGGTGGTTTTCTTTTTACACTGCTTGTTTAATGAATCATATTACAATAATAAATGCATAGATACTTTTACGAGTTTTGCACTCCAATATAAACTTAAAATTTTACAAAAAGCTTTTACTTTACGGACAGCGCTAATGACTGTCTTTCATCTGAATGAATTACAGGTTCTATAGAAAACACTCTTTCAATTAGACATGAATGGTAAAAAGGTAAATATTGATGTTGGCTTTAGATTGAAAATACATTAGGTCTATTACTTTACTTTTTTATCATGCTTTACAAATAAAATTATGTTTCACAAAAAATATAATGTGCCCAACCAAGTGAAAATAGTCAGTAAACAGAAGACAATAGCAATAACTTGACATTTTGCCGTACCTGTGTTCAATTTGATATTAAGATACTTCTTGTATACAGTTCTTACCTATCATGTGAGATTGTTGAGTTAGCGATAGCTTCTTTTCTCTTAGTTATTTCCTTCAACATAATTAGTGTTCAAGAACTTCATAACCAAGCCAGTGTTTCTTTTGTGTCCAATTTCACTGTTAAAAGCCATTTGTTTAGATATTTCCAGTGTGAAATTAAAGCATGTTACATTATACATGATGATTAAAGATTTACAATCGGAATGATACAAAATATTTTTTTACAACACTCTTTTTACAACTTAATTCGTAAAAGATTAATTTTAAACGAACGATAACTGAAGCTTACAACACAACAACAACAATTATACATCTTAATAAAACTTAAAACTTAATTTGTTCGCATTCTGATTCATCATTCCATAATAAGATAATTATGTGCAAATCTAGTGCAAAACAATTCACTCAATGTAGATATTCCGTCCAAGTTGCAAGCCGTTTCACATTGAAAAAATACTATATTTCAATATGTGAGAGAGAGCGAGAGAGAGATGGACAATTGTCATTCTATCTGCAATGCACATCGCTGATCCGTCAACGTGGGTTTATATCTATGGGTAACTTGTGTATCCACTACTGATCAACTGAGATAGATACTAGTCACACTGGTCCGACCGACTGGTTTGTATAAAAGCAAACACATGTTATTGAATAAACTCTTGACCAATTAAAACATTACCTTTCTGCTCAGTGCGGATGATGCATACTATTGAGCGAAACCCGGAAGGAATGCAATCATGCAGCTCGATTTTGCTGATATAGCAAGTGTGTGAAAATGGAGATAACCGTCAAGCTGTAAGAAAACAAAAGTTATAATATTCATAAAAAGGTAAACGCCGGGCGTGTGAAGATACACGAAACATTGGACAGTATAACGGCAACGGATGAACGATATTTCCGAATCTTTCGAACTATCTGGCTATCGTACTAAGGCTATAATAGTTCGGCGAAACGGGGCATTGATGCACTTGCATCAAAGCCATAAAATCCATGAACAATTTTACTATCGGTCAGACATAGAAATGCCAGTTTAAGACCCTAAAACATTCAATCACCTATTCGACGCATTGTTCACGTTCTATCTTTGTTATAGGTGCTGAAATAGGGTTCCACATCCGCAGAAGTAGTGAGAACGTGTAACAAACCGGATAAAATTCATTACGGTCCTTATATATGTGAAACTGATCGAAGTTAGCGCGTGGCATATCGGTGGAACGGTAGTACATCCACTTGTTCTTAATCAGAAAAGTTGAATTGTTAAAGTTTGTTGAACTTTACACAACAGGCCAACGAACTGATATAATATGGAATGGAGTGTAGAGAATACTATGTTAGAAACAGCTGCAGGACTGCAAAACTGGCCTCGAAAGTGAAGAAAATATTGATGACTTGGCTTTGGGAGAAGTAATGCTATATCCACGGGTTCCAGGTGTAGACTATTAATCGGCGCTTATCCAAGTATTCAAAGAAAGATGTTATCATATATGTTAGGAAATGGAGAGTGTGTAGCGAAAGTAGCCCAAGTGATGCCTGTTATTTGAATAGTAATTAAACAAAACGGGAATAGGATTATTTAACATTGAATGGAAATAAGAAATATAGAAATGTAGATAAAAAAAATACGTTTGCCCTCATGTGCCTTGAATGAACAAGGGTAGGCATAGGACCATTCTAGGAAGAGCGTCTGGTGTCAATTTGTCCCAACGAACAATAGTAAAGAATATTCACTTCATCTTAGAAGATGTCCGGTGGTAATAATAACATCAAAGAGACAAGTTATATATACATTGGTACAGACAAGCCAAATACTGATTAATAAGTTGATTATTATCATCCCGTGATGTGCCGAATTTTATACAGACGGCAAAATATCTAATCACATTTGAAGAAAGAAAGACTCTCTTAAATGCAATAGTAATTAAAATAGCTTACTTAAAATGTACTGTTCATATGAACAAACAATTACCGAAAGTTGACATTTTCGTTATCAAAAATAATTGTATTATGAATATCAGAATAGAAAAGCCGAATATCTGCAAATCTAAAATCGAAAATATGTAGACGCTTTGTATGTATGCTTTGAGTACATTGAATGTCATTCTATTGTAATGGCTCTCATTACATACTTTTATGCATGCATGTAAAATATTGTCTGTTTTAATTCAAATATGGTCTGCGCATACACGATTATTTAATAAACTTCATGTTCTGTTCTGTGCTGGTATGTTTATGAACTGTGAGAGCAATTGACCTAAGAAATGAATGGAAAAGGTGTGGCTAAATGTTCGCTACGAAAAACCGGAAAGGTCAATGTTTGTAGCTATGCCAGGTCGAAAGTCGGCATTTTGGGACTCGTAGGATGTAGTGTTAATCAAATAGGTATCAGTTTAAAGTATCTCTCTCGTCTTATGTAGCGTTAAATAATAAATCAATATAATATAATCAACATCCGAACATTTCTGTCTGTGTCCTTCTACATTTCATTTCTGTAAAGGCCATAATAATTGCTGCTAACAAACCTTTAATCATTTATGTATCATACGAAATTTGTAAGGTTAATTAATGAGCAGCACGCATAGTGCAGGTAATTGTGTAGAAAAAGCGTATCTAAAAATAAACTGATAATTTCAGATTACCAGAATTTCGTTATTGCGTATAAACTTCGGACCAATCATTGATAAACAATTGCATGTAACATGCATGTTTTCACGGAACATTGTGTCCACGTATATCTTCCATCCAGTCTACGTATTATTACCACCAAATCTTTGGGCATTGTCACAGTGATTGAGCGGTATTGAAATAAGACTGTAATAAAAAAACATCTTGTATTGGCCTTATGTTTTTTTTCATCATAAGAAGAATTGGCAAAATTGGAGTAAAGATAAATCATCAATATATATCATGACGTCCGACATGACACATAACATGTTCATATGTGACATATAGATTAATGAGGCGATTGTTACGAAATGATGAATCTGTGGAAATCAAATCTGGATATTAAGCGAGGCGGTGATTGTAAATATAGAGTTCACGATAACATTTTTTCCAGAATTAATGCACTTCTAGTGTCAGGAACAGAGTAAGATCTAAATGAATGCTAATTGTGTATGTATTAAACAAAAGTTAGATAAACTGCAAGCAAATGAATACCCGTGATGTAACACTTTTGATGACATGAAAAAAGAAACATGTCATGTTAGTTGTAACAGGTTTCTAATCTCCCCAGATTAAGTTAGTAAGATAGTATTCTACATCAAAGTATTCGTTGGTGAATGTTTGGCCATGAACCTGAATATAGATTTGGGCCAATTTCAATTATCTAAGTTTATTTATAAGATTGATTCAAGGAAGAATAGTCACAGTTTGCATGATAGTTTATCTTTTTTGAAATTAGAAACCATTGAACTATAATTAAACAACAAAAAATTATATTATTAAAGAAAGGGATATAGTGCAACTACTGTGTGACATGTTTGCTGTTGCTGTTATTGTTGTTGTTTTTCTTTTCATTATGTTTCTTTTTTATTAGGACACATCTGACAAATTCTTGACCAGGGTAATCATATTTGAATTTGACTCAATGTATAGATAATAAAACTGTGCATATATAATACTGCAATTGGGAGACACTATTGTAGTGTGTGTTTGTTTCCTTTTACGTATATTTCAAAGGAAGTGATAAAGTCTGAAAATTTGGCCTCTAAATTCAGAAAATTCAGAAAATTTAACATGGTCTGATTATCAGTATTGTCAAAAACTTCATTCCAAAATGCGAAGTAAACATAAAAATATTCTGCGTGTCTTAAAAAACACTAATATTATGATATATTTCGCTTTTTATTCGTTGTCAAATCGTATACCTGATCTTTATGCAAACATAATTTCATTGTATAGATTATATTGATATTATAATTATATGAAATTAATTATTATTATAATTAATGTTCATTAATTATTGTTATTATTATTATTAGTATTATTATTATTATATTCTGATTATTATTACAACAACAACAACAACAACAACACAACACTTTTAGTTGAGTCACGTTACAATAGAACAAGTAATACCTAAATATCAAGGTATACAATGTGGGTTTGTTAGTTTTTTAAACTGAAAATATCAAAACAAAGGCGTTAAATTGTTAAAACATGCTCTCTCGTCAACCCACTAAAACATCATTTATTTGGTTGCAGTACATGTAACCTCAAACACATGCTCATTATAATACTATTTCCGTAATCATCTGTAAATAAGAGTACATGAATCATAACAAATAGAAAATTCTTTAAGAAAATGTATATAAAAAAGAAGGGGGAAACAAAAAAAACACAAACACAT
Organism: Ruditapes philippinarum; assembly: GCF_026571515.1. Taxonomy (NCBI): domain Eukaryota; kingdom Metazoa; phylum Mollusca; class Bivalvia; order Venerida; family Veneridae; genus Ruditapes; species Ruditapes philippinarum. Next base: position 94,945 of record NW_026867329.1, on the reverse strand, counting down.
ACGAGATCTTTAAAAAACATGTGACCCGTAATTTGTATAACAGACAGAAGGAAGAAAAAAGGCGTTAAAAAAAGTATTTAACATAGATACGGTTCTTGCTACGACCGTCTGCACCGGAGTTTCCCGTGTCATACGTAAATATTAGTAAGTGAAATATTGATCTCGTCGGAAAGATCTGGAATACTACAAAATGTGTATATTCACTGACTTTCATTGTTTGAATGATGGGAACAAGGTCTTGGATATTCGCTAAAAAATATTGTCGGTCAGTAACAAGCAGTGGACATGTGTGTTATTAATGGTAATATAAATGTTAAGAATTACGAATGCAATTCATAGATGGATAAGCACTACGTGGTATAGTAAACTATGGTTCCTTATAAATATGTTTATACTTTTAAAATGGGCTTATAAGTATACGAAACAAACAATAACGATAATTTTAAGTTTTGCCAGCGACATTCGTGAATGATTCCTACCATTTAATATATTTGCCGTAACTGATAAATTACGTTTCTTATTCCAAATAAAAAATGACACTGTAAACAGAATAGTAAAACTCGTCGCCTTATTTCATTCAATACTGCAAAGTCACTCCTACTTATAGGGAGAAATGAATTATCGCCACTTTCCCGTTCAACGGCAAGCCCTGTCAACCGTTCTAAAATGGAAAGTGAACACCGCAAATTGGGTCAGGCAGTTATTAATATGTTCAAGAATATTATACTCATGTTTAAATATTCTATAGTATGTACTCGATTGAATCTATCTAGGTTGTCCGTCCATTGTTGAATGATTGGTCGAGTTGAATATGTCTGCTGTAAATGTTTTTACAAATTAATTGTTTGACATTATTGTTTGACTTTTGATATATCTAAAAATGTGAGGTAGTTTCGCGTTCGGTTAGAATATGATTTTATAAATAACTAAACTCATAACACGCATTTATAGGTATGCAATCTGTAGAATGAATAAGTAGTTTACGGTAGATACTTCTCCGAGATTATTTTGGTTAATAATGGTTATGAGATCCAAGTGATAAATTCTAGTCAGTGGGTTTGTTTTAACAGATATTTCAATCTTGGAATATTACCTAATTCTTCCGTACATGCATGGTATATAGAGGCGGGGATAGAGTGTATTTTTTGCTTTGTAATTTTTTTAAAGAAATATATATATTTTTATCGAGCATATAGGAGGGAATGTCCAACGGCAAGTCTAAGTTAATATTATTGGATATAAGTATGTGCATTGGGCTTTAATTGCCGGATCTTGCAATCGATTTTCGAGCATTAAAAGAACCTTCCAGAAAGATGAAAAATAATATGGCAACGATATTTTTAATATTCCTTCTAATTTTACTGTGTACGATTTGTTGAATGGGATGGAGAATTATATTTACGTCCGGGGTCTGGGTTTTAGTTGCCGCAAATATTAATTATGTTTTGTTTTTAGTAAATGTTTATGGACAATTCCAACGTTCACAATAACAATTGAAATCATGAAGTAAATTTTGAAACTCATCATCTTTCAACTAAATTAATAACGGCACATTCCGCATAAAGTAAATACAAAGCAAGTTTAAATAATGTTATATTGTCATCATTTTTTTTCAATATTGTACCATCGGTATTTATGGCTAAATATCGTCCAAATCATCAGATTTAATAGAAAATAAATAGGGGACAAATTTTCCCATTGACGACCACACAGAAACTCACTGCAAAAAACGGACACAACTGTTATTGACAGATAACAAAGATTTAATGTTTTGGTAGCAGTTATAAAAAATAATTTGATAAAGTAAACATGTTAACACACCAAATGACCTACATGCCAAATTTTGTCAAAATGCCAGATGGAAATAACACACGGAGCAAAAATTTTTTCTATTGTGCTTTAATTCTGTCAACAAACAAAATCAGTGTAAAAATAATGATCAGACGATTGAAATATTAGACCTAAAGCCCGCTGATTTTGCACTTAAGAAATTGTTTAATAGTTAAGTAATCATGTTTAATTCTTTCATCCAGAAAGCAGCATTATAAAATGTGCCGAGACAGCTAAGTAATTTACAGTGGTCAGTAGTCCTATTGGTCTCGTAGGAAGCCTTCAATTTTTGTATATGGGAAAAATTGGTACCTAACTAACCAGAAGTCGAGGTAAATTACCAGAATCAAATTATATTTTATTTAAAATAATCGAATAGTATTTAGGAATCATCAGGTCTGCTGTACGGTTTATATATTTCATTATATATGTCATCTTGCGGGGACATGTTTTATCAAATATTTCCCTAATTTTCAACTGATTGCAATCTGCGATTTAACTATATCATTATTTGCAAAAATAATTATTGACAATCAAAAATCCTGTTTCAAAAAAGTACTAATCTGAATTCTACCGGTTTAAAAATGATCATAAATAGTTGCTGTACGTCCAGGCATAAACTTGAAACTGATGACGGTTGACTTAAATACTATAACTTTCCAAAAATCTTTAGGGCGTTTAGAGTAAATTCTCCCTTAAATTTACGCTCATTTCGCGTTCCCTATGTTAAGGAATGCTAAGTATTGATTGTTTGTTTAATACGATTTACTAGGCACGATTTTGTTCATTGTTTGATACCTGCTCTGTTTTTATGTGGTAAAGTACTGTCTTTCCGTGCGATAAATGGTATCGCTCTAGCCTTTTTACAGTGAGGCCCGAAACAGGGTTTGTAAACAAAATGTTGATCATTTTATAGAATTTCGCTGAAAATCGCATCTTTTAAATGATTTAAACGCTGATGCATTAATTATGATTATTATTACTACTATAATTGTTATTATTTTTATTATTATTTTGATTATTATTATAATAATTATTATCATTATAATTATTATTATTATTCACTATTTTAAGGGTAAATCTTTTGAAATATTTAGCTAATTTATGTCAATTTGGATAAATAAAAAAGTGTTAAAAACGAGCGGAAATAATTTTTACCAATGTTAGCGAACAGTTAAAAAAGAAATCTTAACTAAAACGGAAGTATAACATTTCAATGTCTTCAGATAATTCATCTGTTTTCAATTTTATAAGATTTTTTTCTATTTGTTTATAAGATGAAAAACTTGTTACCATTTACCAGATAATGATATGTAATTAAGGTCAAAATTAGAACTTAAGGTTGAAATAGGATTTATGAACCAAGCATTAAAAGTGTTTTCTTGCCCGAATATTCAAGACCAAAATAAATAATTTCAACATTAAGTTAAGAGATGGATGTAGCGATGACACGCTTATTTCACCCAAAAATATACCATTAAGGGACTATAGCTGTGCCCAATAATCAAGAAGAATATCAGAGAGTTTGCACTTCTAGGTTGGTGACAAACAATCCTGTGAAGTTTCATTGAAATCCCGACAGCGGTTTTGGTGATGAAGCATTGACAAACTTATTTTACTGAAACATTGACTGTGCAAATAAATTAAAGCGGAAAATCACGATACTATGCGCAACTCGGAATGGTTACAAGTTTCACTGAAATCTCCCCAGCATTTTTGGATATGAAGCGCTTACAAGCCTATTTTAATGGTCTCAGAATGATCATTAACTGACCATCACTGTGCAAATAAATTTAAGCGAAAACTCAAGACAATCATGTGAAGTTTCACTGAAATAACCCACCGGTTTTTGTGATGAAACGCGGTTATTATACAGGAAAAATGACCATTTTGGTGACAAAAATTCCTGTCACGTTTCACTAAAATCTTCCCATTGGTTTTTGAGATGCTATGTGAACAAGAATTTCGGACGGACGGTCAGTGTGAATTCTACATTCCGCCATTCGGGGGTTTTAAAAATGTGAATACACTGACACATTTGTTTCTCTATTACATTTACCATTTTCTGCACACACAAAAAGAAATTATACATTGCTATTTCACGGATGTATTTAGAATAGCCCTCTGGTTTGATATGCAAATCAATGATGGAATATAATAGTTTCAACATATTTTCTGTTCTATTCTCGTACTTGAATTTGTTGACTGTTGAATTTGTTGAATGTTTGAAAACTTTATTGAATAACTTAAGACTGCTATGAATAATCGTTTATACAATACAGTAGAACTTCTATGAGTCGAACTTCGATTAATCGGTTTTCTCGATGTGTCGAAGAAAAATTAAAGTCCCGACTTCCCCCCCCCCCCCCATATACTCCTTATAAAAACCTATTTATGAGTCGAGATTTTATATGTCGAATTTTTCGATGTGTCGAGGTTTTGCGTGGTCCATGTTCAGTAAATCTAGTGCAATTTACCACAAATAAGTCGAAGTTGTTCGATTATTTTGACACCGTCGATCTCGAGACATTTTTCACACCTTATCTGGCTGCGAAGACGATTTCCAATCAACTTGTGTGACAGGTGTTAATTACACAGCCGTGTGTTCAAACAGCCTTTGTTTGCGATAAAATGTGTGATAAAATGCTTTAATCGTTACTATTTTAATTGCCGTAGTGGTATTTGAAAGTAAACAGTAGAACTACTTTCATTTGATTACATCCTTGACCCGTTGTCGCGTGAGAATTACACGCGAAATATATACTATAAGTTGGTTATGTTATCGCCCTTTCGTATTGTTACGCGTTTTGTAACTCTATTGTATACATCAACGGGTAGTCAAATAATTAGCCGTGAAAAACGTTGTTTAACATGCTATATTTATCATTGTAAAATGTGAATATCAGATTAATGATGGAAAAAAACATGAAATCGGTTTCGTTATAGACTAGTTACGGGTCAAATTTTTGTCATGGAATTGAGAGCGATTCATGAGTCGAAGTCCCGATGTGTCGAAGTTTTTACGCAAGTCCCTTCAACTTCGACTTACCGAAGTTCTACTGTACTAATGAAATCACATGAATTCATTTGAAAGAAAATAATTGACAACTGGTGTGTAATATTGATTCATTTTCTTTTTTGATAACCACTCAAAAAATTGATCAAACTGTTACTATTTGCAAATAAATAAATACATGATTTGAATGACTATTATTAATATTATCATATTAAATTCATTTAAAACGCTCAAGCGAGTGATGTCAGACTCATACAAATCAAAATATTAAGCATTATATGCGGTCAACTATTTTACAAAGTACTTGTTTCCAACGCTAGCTATGCTAGTTAATCATTGATAAAGTAGCCTGAGGGCACATTGCAGACAAAAGTTCGCTTTATTACAAAATAAGGTAAATCTTAACCAAAGCCGATCGGTCAGTATCATAGACTAAACGACTTTTGGGAAATGTAAATTTAGTTTAGTACTGATTTATTGTCAAATCATTATTTTCATATCATAACGGCAATATAAATTAGTTAAATGTAATTAATAGTTATATGCATATTTTCTGTCGTTATTTAACATGTTTATATTACTTGGTATGTCATAAAGTAAAGATAACTTGTTTGACTAATTAATTTATACATTTATCTGGAGCTATACAATTTAAAGCAAGCACATGTCATCGGCACAAATTTATGATTGTAACATGACATCAAAACTGAATAAAGTACTGCGAAATAAATAAACAAACAGCAACACCAATTAATTTCCTTTCACACCACTTCCCTATCATACTTTTAATTGGTTGTATTATTTAGAGAAAGTGTCTTCTTGACTTTCCTTAGTTTTCCTTAGTTTAGTTTCTAATTGTTAAAATGTCTCGTCCTTACTTCGCATACTTTTTCGTCACTTTCTGCGGGACAGTATATATAAAAAATAGTGCAATGTTGGTTCTTTTTTAGAAATACGTAAATACACTGTTTGATGTAGAGAAACGATGCATTCGGTTTAAGAGATATTCCTACAGAAACACCGTTAATACTCAAAATTCTATAACAAAGACAATGTAAAAATGTCAAGAATCACAGCATTGAATAACATGAATACTTGAAATTCAATTCGATTAAAAATACGCTAGATTTCATGGTATAATCTTGAATTGATTTTGAATATGCAATATAAGACTGGAAATATCCATTCACAAATTAAAATATTTTGATAAGTTTAAAGAAATCAATAAAAACAAAAAAAATTGATTTAAACTGTGTGAAGATTTGAACATTGTATTGGCCCTGTTAGTTGATAGTTTGTTCTTAGAATGTGCACATTGGACACACTTTTACGAACTCAATGCATTATTTATAATAACATTGAATATCACACAGATGCATTACAGCATGTTCTTTTCACAACAATGTCGAATGCAAAGTAACGATAAAATTATTAAAAATTGCATTTTATCAAATAATGAAGACTTTCAAACTATTATTATCAGCTATCAGATATCATGAACCTCATTTTGGGTCTAAATATAAAAATAATAAATTCCTTATATGCTAGATAAACTTAAGCACTTACATTACAATAAGATGGAAAAAAGAAAAGACAATAACTTCCCGTTACGCTATTTTCGAAAATATATTTTCAAATCTGATTATTTGAAGGCCGAAAAAGAACGGCAAATGTGTAATGTGAGACTTTAACATTTGATTATTTTAGATTTTCATGTGCCAAATATGATTTTGCTATCCTAATGTAATCCTGTTGCTGTATAAATGTAATCCTAGCTAGTATATAGTTGTCTATGGTTCGGCCTGAGAGCTTATTAGTTAAAATTATTTATAACTACATAGCTCATATTGTTTCTGAAAATATTTGATACAGGAAAGTCATTATTTCCAGTATTGCTTCTTCAAATACAGTTTTTATTGAAATAAAAACGTAAAAATAAAGATACAAAATGAAACAAACAAATTTAACAAAAAAAAGCAAAAACAACAACAAAAATAAACACATAAACAAAAATAAATAAATAACTTGATTAAAACAATCCGTGTGTCATTTAGTTTCTTACTGGATTTTCTCATATCTTATTCTGTTTATTAGATTTACAAACTTTATACTCATAATGCCAAACGTTATTACTGTTTATATAGATTCAGGACTTGCATGAGAGGCATTGGCAATCACTCCAGGTAAAAAAGTTAATTATATCAGCTTAGTCCTATATAATATTTCTTCTTTAAATTGCTTTAACTGACAAAAACATTCTACCACACATTATGACAACTCTTCCCTTCTAGAGTGTTTTATGGATGATCTTTCTTAATTATCACTTGACAAATTAAATCAGACAATGTGACAATGACAAACATAATTATGTCAAAGTACGTTTATTTATGTATCGCTATTTTCAATCTTGCAATGTATTCAGTCCTGAAAGTGTATTTTGTGTGTGTACTTCTTCATTTTTCAGTCTGTATCCTTTTTGGTGATTTTTTTTCAATTGACACTTTATTAGTGCATTACTTTTGTCATTAAATTCATTTTATTCTTAATGTACGTCACACACCGCAGGCAACTTTAAAATGAACTGAATGTAAACAAAGACTCATACGCCTAGTAAAAAGTTAAATATAACGCCCATTATGCAGGTATTTAAAAAATAATATTAATTTACTAAATTTATCAATTTATAAAATTTATTAGATAAAAATAATAAAAATAATCTGTGCACATGCTATAGCTTTGTTATTAGCATTAATGAACCTCAACATTTCTCCACTATCGTTTCTCCACTATCGACTAACATTAACATGTATAACTTCCTTTCTTTTATGTTCTTACAATAAGATAACAACATATTTGTTTTTCTTTTCGCTACACAACCCCTACTTGATCTATCTGATGCCAATAACGCTTCCAATATTACGCCAACGCATCGAAAAGGAAACCTTTATTATCATTTATATTTCCGTTACAGAATGTATTCATTCGTTCTACATCACTTGGATCTAATACGTCAGATAACAAAACTAGAACAAAAAAGGATTTAATTGCCACTTCAGAAACGAATATGCCACTTTAGGAAATGAGCCATCCCTGTATAGAATTGGATCAAGTATATTTCTCATAAACTTTGATATAAGTCTTCTTTATGTTACATAAAAACGAGACTTGCATGCCAATTTCTGTATATCTCATGCAAATAGTTGCCTATTTTTTTACAAGTATTGATATTTTGTCACAACATGGACTCTGTTACTTTTATCATTCACTCAGTTCTCAATAAATTTAAAACAATATGGATATTATTAAAAAAACAATGATTTTTTTTCTTCTGTCGTTATTTAAATGACATTATTCTTTATAGCTGTGTGTATAGTTTAAATACAGTATTTGAAACATAAAGAAGGATCTAAAGGTAATAAAGTATCTGTCGTCTTCCTCCACCAGTGTAGCTGGAACCTATACTGTGTTAGTGTGACGAAAAACCCAATTAAACAAACTAACAAACTAAAGATAATTTATGGCTTTGTGTTTGTGTTTGATGGTAACAGAGTTCAAGAAGATTTTTATGCTACACTCTAACACCTGTCAACAAATCAATCTTCCTTCAATGAAATATCCGAAATAAATACTCACAAAATCTGTCAAGTAGGTGTATTTAAGAATTTGGCAACAAAGAGCAAAATTCTAAAGAGCCAGAAAGAAAACATCAAAAATAGTGAGAAAAAAAGTGTAAACAAGCAATATGACTATAACATAGGAAGGTTACAACAAGTGACATCCTTCAGTCTACAATAGTCAGAACTATAATCAAATAACAAATAAAAACAGCAGGTATGGTACTCAAAAACAATCAAATTACCATTTAACAGACACGACACAAATTGGATGAATCATTGAGCTGTACAGGCATATATCAGCTTACATGTATTTCTCAATATTTTAGTTCAAATAGATTTTAAAAAAGCAGTTGCTATTGAATGTTTTTACTTTAAAATCCTAAATGCTAGAATAATTATCTGCCGTTAATCTTATAAAGATCTAGATCAAAAGCATTAATCACAACTAAATTACACGAATATTGCAGACTGGGTTTGATTGAGTCTCTTTATGAGGGGTTTAAATGAAACGTTCCAAAACTTAAGCAGTGCTTAATATTACCTCTGTTTGGTTTATACATATAAAGCATTGCATTGACATTGATTTAATTATATTTATGTATTCAAGAATAATGTTTAGATTTTGCTAACAAAGTCAATGTAACTATCGAGGTACACGATACTCTTTTAAAAAAGTCAAATGGCAAAGTGCACACTTTTCTTATTTCAAAGTCCAGAGTTAAAAAGAAATATTTAGGTTATAAAATGTATTGTATCATATTTTTTTATGTTTGAGTTGAATTGTATATCCCTAAAATACACAGTGCGTAAACATGAGTACAGGTATTAGTTATCCGCCATCTGGGTAGCACACGGTCTGTTTGGGTAAACATAAACCTGCTGCATTCTCTTAAGTTTACCTATAACGACGATAATGAATGGATAATGAAATAACTCATATAAAGATGCTCTTACATTTGTTAATTTATTCCAGGATTTCATATTGTGTGTATATTTCTCTATGATTATTAAATAAGATAAAAACGACATAGCCTAGTCTTGCGATGCTCAATCTTTTACTTCAGTTTTTAATGAACATCAAAAATGACTATATATTTAATATCATGACACGTTACTTTTAAGACTTGGTACTTTATTAACAGTGATGTATAATTATTTCGTTTTCATAGTTTTGCATGCCACTAAATGTTGCTGATTTCTGTATATCATGTTTCAATATAATGTATAATAAACATAATAATATATTATATAAAGTACTGTTACCTAATGTAAAAGTGACGTTGGAATATAATCTTCTTACAATTTCAATTTCGATAAGTGTCATTTCATATTGCTTGAAAAAAAACAACAACAAACAGTTATCCAATATAGATATTGCTATTTAGATTTTTCAAGTTATGAAAATATAATTGAAGGATTGATTTCCAGAGTAATATTAAGTAATAAGATACACAATGGTATTTTGGTGTTAAACGCAGATGACATGCTGTAGGTTATTATGACTTTATGTCTTATTTCAACTGAAACTGAATCACTTTATTGTTTCGCCAGCTTAAAATATGAATGTCATATGATTTTCATTAAGAAAAACAAAACTGTTTCAAAATAAATAGTGTAATACAATACATAAAGAACTGGCGCTAAGCGATATGTCTTATGAAATATCAACATTCAATTTTGTTTTCTCACAGCAATGTGATCCTGTTTTAAGATAGCACTGAACATGCAATAATGTGATATAAAGGTTTCAAGTTGCATACATAGATTGACGTACTATGACTTCAATACAAATATTAAATAACACCAATTATACCATTTGCCAAAGAGCAAACTAAGCAATATGATTTCGTCAATATGACCAATGAATATATTATTGGGAGCTGGAACAAGACAAAACAATGTTTTTAAGAAATAGAAATGCAAACATTCCTGGGACCTCTTATATTCATGAATTTGACATATTATGACATGATTTTTGGTATTAAGTACTTTTTATAGTAATTGGGTTTTGAGCCACATTATTAATTGTCGATGTCTTCATTTAGGACATAGAGTACTTTTGTTATGGTCATTGGGTTTACTTTTATATGTTTCTACATGATCATTTTAGTGTTTTACTTATTTAACCTTTTGTAACCATGACAACTGTTAGAATTTCACTTGGCGGGGATTCATTTTATTTACACTGTCTCGTTTATAGGAACATGGTGGGGCTAAGAGCGAGGTTTGGTGCACCATTAACCGGTTTAAACTCCCCAGCAGTTATTATTATGCTGCTGACCGTTCCAAGGCGGCGCCCCACTGTGTTCCTCAGATGTTTGTCTATGTTGTTTCATACTGTTTTGGTGACACTTTTGCTTGTGTCCCTTGTTGTTTTCTCGTCTACGTTAAGTATCTTCCCCATTGCCTCTAGTTTTTATTTCTTTGATTACTCCCCTCCCCCTTCCCCCCGGTCTCCTGTCCCCTTCCCCTTTGTGGGCCTATTTTTATTTTCTTTGAAATCCTAATCAGTTACAATTTAATTATCATTTAATGATTAACCTGTCCGTGCTCTGTCTTTGCCCTGTCCTGTTTTTGTTTGGGGTCCCCCTGGGCTCCTTGCCATTGGTTCTTGTTGCTGGGTCATATGGGGGTGGCGTTCATTGAACGCCGCCTTTCCTTGTTGATCTTGTTTATCATATTTCAGAGCAAGAAATCATATATGTAGACAGAAAGAATATGAAATTATGTGCTATATAACTTACATATCTCATAATAGAATTTAACATATTTCACGCACACAAATAAGGGAGAACAAGAATGATTTGTATAATATTTTGGACTTTGAGTTAAAAAATATGATTCATTTCCATTAAACATTATAATAAGCCATTTCATATCACATTAAACACACATTCCTATCTATTAGATCGTCATGAATGCATTGTTATACAAAATAATAACGACTAAATTACAAACTGTTTTCCTTTTTTTATTTTTATTTTTTTTTGTTTGTTGTTTTGATTTTCGTTAAAATAGTTAATCATTGCTTAATGGGATATAGTCTGATGAGGAATATCAAAGTTTATAAGATAATTACAGAGTGACGTTTATATGAAAAAAGATAACATTTAGGGCGTGTATAAGTGTTCAAGACGTAACAATGATAAACGGTTGGTTCAACATACATTTTATACGGAAAACACTGTCAGGAAGTTTGGCTATCTCATTTGTGGCAAACACTAAATGTATGTCTTTAATTAAATGAATGCAACAAACAACATAACGTGTATTTCTAACCGTTTAAGAAAAAAAAAACAAGAAAAGGAAACAAATAATTGAATCATTCTGACTTTATGGGGAATTAATTAAATGTAATGCAAAATGAGGTAGACAATTATACCAACAATATCATTTATATTCATAATTAAGATAATTATTGGCAATAAATTTCCTGTTTAGAAAATTATATTTTGGAATCATAACCGTGAGGTTACTTACTTGTTGTTCTTATTCAATTATTTTTATTTTTGCCAACTTATAGAAGTTTGTTAGAAATTAAAGTAAACACGTGACTTACTAATTACACTATAAAGCAAATTACGAAAAACGAAACAAATGCAAAAAAAAATGCATATCGGTTTTATTGTTACAAGGGTGAAAGGTCATCTTTATGTATTTTGGACTTTGGCTAGCGATTGTATAGTCAATAATCGACAAAAGACTGTTTTGAATTTTGGTGGTGTTTGCCTTACAGTAAATATTTAAAAAACATGTTTCGAGTATAAAGATCTTAAGACAACTTACATGACTTAAGTCCGACATTTTAACTTACATATTCATCATTATTTTATTCTCTACAACCTCTTAAATTACCATTGACTGTTTGAGTCATTGTTTCAGCATATATTTACTTTATATAAGATATAATAAGGAATTTATGTCAATTTGATAGTATTGTTTAACCGATATGGTGACTATTTAATGGTCTGTTCCGAAATGATTTATTGTTCGAGATAGGGAGAGCTCACAGTGTAAAAATACACTCTAAAGTGTTACTGAAATATATCGTACACATATTTCATTTACGATGATTTCATCTGTATTGTTTCTAAACTGTTTGCAATTCTCGTGGTGTTAATCTACGTTTGTGTTAATATTAAGTATTTGTATCATATTTGTATTACTTTAATTTTTTTACTATGTTTTCAATCCGTTAAGCAATGAGCAGAGAACAATTTTACGTGATCTTAAACAGAATTAAAGCAGTGTAAATATCTACCGAGTATAAAAACAAGTCACAGTCATAACTCAATACATAGATATATGACATTACAACATCTTTTGATGACATCAATCGGTGTTGTTTTATATCTCAAATGCAAGTTACTGGAAAAGAAAGCAAATACATAACAACAACAATTTTTGTGCCCCCACGTTAATGGCGGGCATTTAGATTTACCCTTGTCCGTCCGTCCGTCCGTCCTTCCGTCGGTCGGTCCGTCCGTCCGTCCGTTCACTTTTGTGTTGCACGTAACTCAAAAAGTATTTGACCTAGAGTCATGAAACTTTTCAGGAATGTTGATCAGCATGTGTAGTTGTGCACCTGGGTATTTTCGTCTGGATATTTTTAGTATTTTCAGAGTTATTGCCCTTGACTTAGTAAAATTTTGCAATTTTCAACTTGTGTCGCATGTAACTCAAAAAGTATTTGACCTAAAGTCATGAAACTTTACAGGAATGTTGATCAGCATGTGTTGTTGTGCACCTGGGTATTTTCGTCTGGATATTTTTAGTATTTTCAGAGTTATTGCCCTTGACTTAGTAAAATTTTGCAATTTTCAACTTGTGTCGCACGTAACTCAAAAAGTATTTGACCTAGAGTCATGCAAACTTTACATGAATATTGATCAGCATATGTAGTTGTGCACCTGGGTATTTTCGTCTGGATATTTTTAGTATTTTTAGAGTAATTGCCCTTGACTTAGTAAAATTTTGCAATTTTCAACATGTGTCGCACGTAACTCAAAAAGTATTTGACCTAGAGTCATGTAGCTTTACAGGAATATTGATCAGCATGTGCAGTTGTGCACCAGGTATTTTTGTTTGGATTTATTTAGTATTTTTAGAGTTATTGCCCTTCACTTAGAATATTTTTGCAATTTTCAACTTGTGTCGCAAGTTTCTCAAAAAGGATTTGACATAGTCATTAAACCTTATGGGCAGGTTGCTCAGCATATTTAGATTTGCACCTGGGGTTTCGCTTTTGGATTTATCCAGTATTTGTAGAGTTATTTCCCTTGACTTAGTTAAAAGATTGACAGAACAGTGGCGCGGTGGGGGCACCCGTGTCCCGTGGACACATTTCTAGTTTTTTACTATATAAAACTTACTTTTTAACGTTCGCGAATATGTCTTTAATTAACTAAGGTAAATTATGGTTCTTGAAGCATGCAGGTATGCTAATCGCATTTCAAATTTTATTCAAGGCGTTGAATAATATTAATATTACTTGTGCCTTAATTCAGTTGAATTGGGACAAAAAACATAAGCTTGAGACTTAATTGAGAAACAAAGAGAAAAGATATTAGCAGGAGACGAGTTTAATGGCGAATACTGCAACAAATGGAAAAATATCATCGGTCAGCACTTGACTCAAGAGGAAACATAAATTTGAAATATAATTCGTACATCGTCATGAATCCCCTGGTAAAAATAGATTCAAAATATACCAAGTGTATATAATACTTACTGAAACATACTAAAGTATTTACACAAAAAGCTGTCTGAAGACGAATAGGCTTTTAAAAGGCTTTAAGTATCCATTTTCCAAAGATAACAATTTTGAATTATTTCAGACATTGATTCTTTTACTTCAAATGATAAGGTATTATATGTCGTATTGAAACAATCAATACATGCCACGCGTTTAAGAGATACATTGTATATTTAAAGATTTCACAATTTCATAAAAATAGGATGATTTTAAGCGTTCACATTAAATTGTATTCAACATACAAATTCTCGTTAATATTTTGTAATGCTGTAACATACAGACCGACCTACCGACAGCTGCCAAATAACGAACACTACTTTCTTTGATAAAATAAATAATAAAAAATAATAAATAATAAATTGTTGGATCAGTAATGTGATATGTCAAAAAAGGGTGATGGTACAAGGGCGGGAAAGGAGGGGAAGGGAATGACAGTAACTGTTACAATTAACAATTATTAAAAATAGAAAATGATTAAAAGACAAGACATTACACAGAGTGTTACCGTAATAATAGCAATAATGCAAAGTTAAATCCGGTTTTAAACGCGCCAAACGTCCTTCTTGGCCCCGATATTTCCTAATTGTCTAAGATATTATAAAATAAAACGAAGTCATGTTTAAGAAACACTATACTCAGTTATTGCTGCAGATCATTAACAATTTTATGAAAGTCTATAGTTATCGCAAGACTACGGACCAATGACAAACACAAGAATAAAGAGACAAATATCTTATAGTGATATACATAACAAGGATAAAGGAAACGATCCTATATACTTCATTGACTATTATGTTGTTGTGTTTTTTTAATCGAAATGAAATTAGATTACTAGCGTTGTGTTCACGCATTAGTCTCCTTAAATACACATTAATACTTACAACAAATGAAAACTGCAATAACTACTTTGTGTGTCTCCAAAGAAATTGATGCCTACTTTGCATATTAACTAAATATGTTTCTTACTTTAATTTGACTATTGTTTTGTTGTTTTTTTTTAATTTAATTGAAATTAGATTACTGGCGTTGTGTTCACGCATTAGTCTAAATAAAATTAGTCCTTAAAGTCACATTAATACTTACAAGATATGAAAAATGTAATAATTATTCTGTGTGTCTCCAAATAAATTGATGCCTACTTTGCATAATTATTAACTAAATTAAATATGTTTCTTACTTTAATTTATTCATTATGCATTTGAATAAAGAGCCAATATTTAAATGGCACGTTAAACGTAATGGCTCGTTAGCTCACCAAATGTATATGCAGAAGATATGCCAAATAATAAGTCAGGATTCGTTGAAATGATTCAAGAGAACAATTAAATGATTAGACGTCTAAAAAAATGAAACTAAATTAACTTTAAGAAAATATGCGGATATTTTCAAAGCAAAATAAATTAGCATCTTCATATGTAAATAGATATTGTACTTATGATTAGATAATGAAAAACAACAGCAAGAGAAATGAAGCATCAATAAAAACGTTAACATATAATCAATGTCATGTACTTAACTTTTGATGTTGATCATTTCTTGTAAATAGACCTCATTATTTAGAAGCGAATGTATGTGCAAAGTTCAAAATTTCAAAGTCGTCTTCGCCTCGCAAAAGTTGACCACTAACAAATTGATTGATCAATGCCTAGTATTAATGTTTGATTTTAACTTTTGAATTACTTCTTAATCTATTATAGTTTGCAAATTTTAATTCCGTTACTCGATGCTTTGTCTTATTTTTCCTGTTACCGTGGCAACGGGGGATGACTAAATAATTTACTATTTTGCGTTGTTTTTTTTTTTCATCAAAACTGATTTCAAAGTGCTGTAACTTCTCAATGGATTGAAATATAGTCTTATAGGCTTTTCAGCGTTTGCTACATGTTACTTTAAGATCGCCTTTAATGTTTTTTCAGCCCCACACAAGTCCAAAATTTTCTTGACGATGAGGGGGCCTGTCGTCCACTTAATACCCCCAAACAGAAGGGGCACATCCCACCTTGGCACCCTTTGATGTATTTTTGACAGAGGTGGCACCGAAAAGATGTCCACTTTTTAAACAACATTTCTCAAACGAAAAACACTGTTTGAGCCTACATATGGTATTTTTTTACTATTTGAGACCTCAAAAAGGGAGGGGGTGAAAAGCCGTCAAAATACGCTTATACAGAGGTAAAAGGTTAAACGCTTGATATTTAATTGTATTCTTCAAAAGTTGATATCAATTCAAGCAGATGCATACACGAGACAAAATCTAAGTATCTGTTCGGCAGTATGCATATTAAATAATTTCCATTTTAAATTACTTTCACTTGTGCGTTGTCAAAACGTGACCTGGAGATCCCGTCCTTGCGCGCATGCTCACATAAATACTTACACATAAGACCTGTTACATGGTTTTCCACTTATACCACATGTGAACAGATAAGTAGGCAATGCGATCAAAGGCTGTTTAATTATCAAAATTCTTATCTTCATTACTATACTGAATAATTTTATCGCTTTAATGAGTAAATTATCATGCATACAAACACACCACTGCATGTGATTGCGTTGGGGTACCGGGAAATAAATACCAGTGTTAAGTCATGAATTGCATCTGCCTACCTTGATTATACGGACTATATTTTATGAACGGGAACTTCTCCTTTTTAAAAGAATTAATGGATATTTTGATAACCCATATGAGGCCTCATTACTAATTAAGGAATATTCTGTGTTCAGAATATAATGGAATTTCAACAATTTGTGTGTCGAGCCGAATATTTATGTGTACCATTCATTAGTTTTGGTGAGTGAGCGTAATAAAAACATGCATAAAATTTAAGTAACCACATTCTGTGTACGGAACTGCTCGCATGTCAGTAGTGCGAAAAACGAATAAATGTGTTGGCATATTCTGTAAATGTCACAATAGCGTAAACACATGTAACAATTACAGTAATAATACATGTCTGTTTAAACAATACATATAACTCCTCTAGAACTAAAATATTCCAATCCAATCTTTTTCTTGGACGAAAATAAAAATAACAAACATAACGAAATTCAGACAGATTTGGCAGCTTTAACTTTCCTCAGACCTGTCCACAGTAATCAAGCAACTGTTTTCTATCCGCACAATATAAATTACAAAATACAATTTGCAAGTTTAATGATAGCTTGCTCTGATATGTACCTTTAGATTTTATTTAATATGTATGTCTTTCTGTTATAAATACGTCATGCATTTTCAAATGATGTGCGGTAATGTATCATAAAAAGATCACAAAATAAAAAGAAATTTACGATGGCCGACTGATTTAATTTTGGAGAAAACTGAATAAACGAGCATTGATTTTGCATTCGTGCACATTAATTTTGCCAATATTAGCGAAAAATAAAGAAGAGAGATCTCAATCTAAAGGGACTTGAGTCATTACTGTGTAACAGTGATTTCAGACACTTCATCTGTATTCAATTTCACAGTGGAATTTGTTTTTTGTTTCTGCCTATTTGTTAACGTGAATAAAATGAAAAGCTTGTTCCCGTGATAGGATATCGAATCAAGGTAAATATTGTTTACAATTTGATTCACGAATCATCCTTTAAAAGTGTTTTCTTGCCAAAATATTCGCGACCAAAATAATTATTACTATATAGCCAATGACAACCACCAGTCAAGTAGTCTTTATTTTAAAATCCATATACAATTCAACTCAACGAGGAAGAACAAGTAGCATAATGTCACTTTAAGCTAATGAAGCTATAATTTAGTTTTGATGAAAACAATACTTAGCGAAGTGCTTTTTTCTTTCCAACCACATGTTACTTATAAGTGTGTGGCTCCCTTTCATATATTCCGCATCGTTTCAATTATTGTAGGTATATTATAATCATAATCAGAAACTACTAGCCAACACTAACCCTTTCAGTGGCGTTGAACCATAACATTTTACGCAATATTTTCATCAGTTACACTATGCAAGTATTTTTAGCTATTTATTAAATTAACCAGTTTTGAAAAATATGACTTCCAATGAAGTTCCAAAACAGTTTTGGTTTAGATTAAAATTAATATAATAATTGTTTTATACAATATAAAACGCATGCATGATAAAAACAATCAATGTAACTAACAATTTGCTTGCACACATGTATCTTCTTAGGCCACAACGAAACACATAGTGAAACGCTTTTCGTATTGTTCAATGCCATTAACTCCTGACGTTTTAGTGCCATATAGCGATTACGGCAAGTACGGTGATTTAGCATAGATGACAAGCAAAATCAATCAGCACATACTTTTTTAAAATAGTAGTTTGTATTTGAAATGTTTACAGCAACGTTAACTAGACATACGTCGTAAGTTTTCCGATCGATGCTATGTCTCTGTAAAAAATTGATTGCTATATGTCGTATAACGGAGAGAGAACTCACAGACGTTTCATACTTTTAATATACAAATGCACACGTGTACAAGTGAAATACCAAATTTGAACTGCTAGACTGAATCTTTAGCCCAATAAATATAATGACAGCTTTCACATAAAATGTTATGAAATCTAGCCGACTCCCAAAAAAAAAAAATACGATATCTATCATTTTGACATACTATTACTATTAAGCCCAGTCTGTATGTATCTTGTACTATAATACATATAAATCAATGTCATGTTCCACAGTTCACATTATGAAATAAAAACCTTAATATATGTATATACATGTTGACTTGTCATTTATATTAATATGATGTGTAAACAGTAAAATACGACAAATCCTCCCTTTCTCATAAAAAAAAAATATTTAAAAAAAAGATTATTACATAGACTTATTAAACTTTTTTTTCTTTGTCAATAAATATAACCAAAAAAAATCCTTTTTAAAATAACTTAACATAGGTCTCTGTTTTTGCCCCCAAGGTAAGGATGTTATATATCAACCTTTTGTTACTTTATTTTAAAAGAAAAATCACCTAAGGTCATATCCCGTCAGAGATGTTATCTAACGACCTTTTCTTACTTTATTTTGAAAAGAAAAATCACCTAAGGTCATATCCGGTCAGAGATGTTATCTATCTCTCTGATTGGTCAATTGATTTTCGTGTGTAACCTTTTCATTTTTGAATTCATTTGAATAGAGAAATTTGGATAGACAGCACAGGTAAATTTACTTTTGATATTAATTTTAAAAGTTTTGAATAAGTTAAATAGTAATTATTGTTAAATGTTAAGATAATCCATTCGAAATTTTTTATCAGTTAATGTAACTGTTATTCTACAAATAATATATTAAAGTAACACAAGTTAAATGTTATAGCTTAAAAGGTTTTTCAAAAAATATTAACTTTCTTTTATTTCATCATAAAAAAAGAGAGAAAAAAATAATTTCTATAGATCTAGTAAACATAAAAACAAACTAACAATTTTCAAAGAACAACTATTTTAAGAATATTAATTAGAAAAAACCTTAAGGTATGGAATTGAACAGAATTATATGTATGATAAGAGTAGAAAAATATTTATATACGAAAAAGTTTAAAAATATTATAAACAATTGATAATTGAAAAAAATGTACACGTGTTTCATTTCCTATGAAAACGTTTATATGCATGCACAATGAACACTTCCTGTGACGTGTCTATTTTTTGTAACAGGTACTCGCTGTGTTTGACATCAGTATGGCTTGGTTGACGTGACTTGGCGAGAATTTCAAATCGATGGTATGTATCTTTCTAAAGTTTTAGTTTAAATTGACATTCATAATTGATCATAAATGTTCGATTTTCTTAAAGATTCTTTTAAATTGATATATATGTATATATATATACGTGTTAACGTAGACGTTATATACACAATTTGATAAAGTTATATTCGATTATTTATCGGCACATCTGTAAATACTTTTCTTGTTGTTTCGTCGTTTTAAAAGAATTTCTTGTATTGAAGAATATAACAAAGTGATGATAGATATACTTCATTTATGAAGCACTGTTTTTGAGTAAAAGATAATTAAATTAACGGTCTGCTGTTGCATGATTCTCGCAAATGTTCATGTGATATTTATTTTGGATATCTTTGTCTCGCACAAATAATTATTTTCATAAGAAGTTGTCATCAGTATTTCTCTGTTTTTAAAGTTTATATTACACATAGAAAAAAACACACTCTATTGATAAACGTTATTAATAGTTTGAGTTTGTTATATTTAATAACAAAGATTGTCAGCTGTTGGAGAAGTGTTCAAACAGAATTGATTTGCTTCTTATATGTACTCGAAAGCATACTATTTATCACACACTCATTTAACGGCGACATAAAGATCAAAGAAGAGAAATTCTAAAAATATGATAAAAACAAGGAAAGGCGGCGTTCAATGAACGTAATCCCAATACGACCCAGCAACAAGAACCAGTGGCAAGGAGCCCAGGCGAACCCCAAACAAAAACAGGACAGGGCACAAGACAAAGCACGGACAGGTTAATCACTAAATAATTTGTAACTGAAAAGGAATTCAAAGAGTTGATCATTCTAAAGTTGATTATTTAGAGACCATGCTTCAAATTTCTTATATCTAGTTAGAGGACTAAATGTAACGTTACGGTTATTTTGTAAACACATATGTATAAGTCCTATGTCAATTAAAATGTTTAAAGTAAAATGATGCATCCGCTATATATGTTAAGACGTTGAAAAATATAAATAAAGAGAACAGTGTAGTTGGTGAATACTAAACTGATAGCGGCTGATACAAAACAGTGTAATATTAACAAGATAACACAATTGTAACATACTGACACACCGCCTTTTTATTCAAAACACTTTTTTTGCAACTGATTTCTAAATGCTGACTTTTCAGACAATGAAGCTAGAGGTATATGATTTTTGCATGACACGCCGTCTCCTTTTGCGGTACACATTGGCAATTTGATTCTAAATCACCTGATGAAATACAGAGTTTTTGACTGGACTAGATACATCTAAGTGTGACTTTTGCATTGAGTTTGTGGTCTAGGATGCGCAGGACACACCTTATCACCTTATCACTATGATACACATTTGTGAAAAGATATTTTTTGATGCATTGCAGACTTGTGGGTCAAACAATAGCGTACAACTGCTGTCCTTTGACTTTTACATGTAACCTTGTCCTTGAAATTATGGTTCTTAGTTTTACACAGTCATACTTCACAATTGTGCTAAGTTATGCCAAAATCCCTTCATTCATGATACTGATGAGTCATTTGCCAGACATAATTTTCTAACTGCTGACCTTTTACCTCTCAGTGTTACCTTAACATTGGAGCGTGTCAATGTCTTGCAGAGGACACTTTGTCTTAATATAATCATTTTTTTATTTATGCACAATTATTTCAAAATCCCTTGATGCAATACAAAGTCGTTGGCTGGATTGGGCTTTCGAACGCATATACATACGCTCTCAGACACAGACAGACAGACAGACAGGGTTAACACGTTATTCCCTTATTATGTTACGATGGTTTTCCTTTTAAGTAAAGTTTCTTCTTTTCCTATCAATGTAAAATATACTAAAATTAATTATGTTAATCAAAATATCTTGTTTAGTATATTTTTTTTATTTTTATTTTTTTTTCTCTTTATTGTACAATGCAAACAATAAAATTCATGAAATAATACAATGATACAATACCATGAAATTTGATATAATAACAATGTTCTGAAATGATACACACAAATTCATACATTTGCAAAGTACTATATGTATTTTCTCATTATATTTTTTTAAAAAGGCAAAGTTTACTCTGCACAAACGTTCAATTATTATACTTGTTCAGTATAATGATCTTAAATTGGATATTAAAATTGCACTGTCTCTTATAAAAATCTGGAAACAAAGTGATCTCTCGAAAGCATTAATCACAACAAAATTAAAAGAGAATTGCAGACTCGGTTTGATTGAGTCTGTACATGAGGGATAATGAATATTTGCAATATCCCTCACGCCCCCTAGCACAGGCTTGAGCGGTACTCAATTCTCAACACTTAATAGTGCTGGCATCAATGATTCCGAAAGACCAGAAAAATATAACAAAACTGAAGTGAAGTACGGGGCAACTTTTACAGCTGCCACACAGCACTTGACACCTGCTGTTGTCAAGTTTAAAAATCTGGAAACAAAGTGATCCCTCGGAAGCATTAATCACAACAAAATTACAAGAGAATTGCAGAATCGGTTTGATTGACACTTGACACCTGCTGTTGTGAATATAAACCTATTCCATTTATTTAAATTTAATTAGTTGTTACAAACATTTTCCGATAAAATACCTATTTTTTTTTTTCATTGAATTTACCTCAGAGATGTTTTATTTATAATTGAAGATTAAAAACAAACTTATGACACATTGTAGTTAAAATACTTCACATGTGTCACTTTTATACAGGTTGAGTGCTTATTGGTGATTTGTATCCTCTTTTTGTCCCTATAAAACAGATATTAGTTTGCGTTGATTAATTTTTCTCCCCAGCTGGGAATAATAATCGTAGTTTGGCTTGTGTGTTTTTATTTAACAGCACTTTGAAATTGTTGCTGGTTGGAAGATGTAAATACAGAAAAGGTAAAAGATGTCAAGTATCACAACATTAATTGCATAAATCTATTTGACTTCATCTGAATACTTGACATTCAATTTGATTAAAAATCCGCTGAATGGTACGGTGTCCTTATCGTGCCATTTAGAATGTCGTCCGTCGCGTCTAAGGGTAGACACACGACAATGCGAAGTGACATCGCGACAATGCGAAGCGACGCTCGACAACGCGAAGCGATATGCGACAATGCGAAGCGACGCTCGACAGTCTCAAACGATATGTCGCACTGTCGCCTAGAAATGTCGCGGTAAAAAAGGGCGACATTTAAGAAATGTCGCTTCGCGTTGTCGAGTGTCGCTTCGCATTGTCGAGCGTCGCTTCGCGTTGTCGCGATGTCACTTCGCGTTGTCGCGATGTCACTTCGCGTTGTCGCATTGTCACTTCGCATTGTCGAGTGTCGAGGTTGGTAGAAGTGCATACCACGACACTCGACAATGCGAAACGACAACGCGACAATGCGATACGACGCTCGACAATGCGAAGTGACACTCGACATCGCGAAGCGACATTTTTAAAATGTCGAGTAAATGTCGCGTTATTTTTATGATTTTTACACCGCGACGCTCAACATTGCGAAGCGACACTCGACAATGCGAAGCGACACTCGACAACGCGAAGCGATACTCGACAACGCGAAGCGACACTCGACAATGCGAAGCGACATTTGGAATAATATCGTATCGCATTGTCGTGCGTCTACCGGTGCTTGGTCAGAATTTACTAACTCACCGACAAACGGTGCGATCATGGAAGGGGTCGCACTAAACTGCTGACGAATTAGCTGACGATATATATGGAAACTGCTGACCAGTTAAACAAAGAAGGATTATCGAAAACTGCTGACCAGTTAGATAAAGAAGGGAAAACAATGAAGGTGTCAAATTGCCGTTGGTGATATCACAGGCGAGGTCGAGAAATACTTGATAAAATGTTTTTTCAAGATGTCAATATTACAAATGATACATATTAATTATAAAAAATTCAATTGATATATACTGTATATTTCTCAATTTATTTTGATATAATATTTTATTTAAGTACCTTAATGAATTTTCTTCTATGTGTTATATATTGGTTAAAATTTTAAAAATGTAGTCAAAATATGATGTACGAAAAATCATAATTTGTTTCAAGTATGTATAAAACTATGCATCATAGGTTAAAATATATACATGTACATATACGTAATGTATATTTTAACAAAATATAATTATTATGTCGTATTTAGTGCAAATATGAAATAAAGTGATTTCTGTTTCCTTATTTGTTGTTCGTATAATTGTATAAGTAATATTGAACAAAAACTAATAATGTGCTAATTGTTATAGTTAATAAGCTTTTATTACATTATAAACAACATGTTTCCACAGATATCCATTAAACTGATAATTTATCGAGATCGATATGCCCCAAGGTCATATTAAAATCGATTTCACACGCGACGTGTCATTCTTGATTTATCTATGACAAAATACAATAAACAGTCAAAAATATGTTATTAAAATGCTAACCATATTGTAGAATCTGCTGAAAAGTTAGATATATAGAGAAAAATATATTTAAATGCTACGAAATTGTTACTCATTATGCAAATTTAATATATTTTATAAAATAATGTCGACATTTAATTAAGTAAAAACACTGCTGACCAATTTAATGTTAATTCAAATTGATTTAAGCCGTAAAACTTTCTTATTCTATATGGTCAGCAAATTTAACGCTCTTTACATTCAGGCGAGAAAATGCTGACCAGTTAAACATACAGTAGAATCTGCTGACCAGTTAGATATATAGGGAAACTGCTGACCAGTTAGATATATAGAGAAAAATATATTTTGCCGTGAAATTGTAATTCATTTTTATTATGTATGCAAATTCAATTTATTTATAAAATTTTGTCGACATTTAATTAAGTTAAAACACTGCTGACCAATTTAATATTATTTCAAATTGATTTAAGCCGTAAAAGTCTTCTTATTCTATATGGTCAGCAAATTTAACGCTCTTTACATTCAGGCGAGAAAATGCTGACCAGTTAAACATATAGTAGAATCTGCTGACCAGTTAGATATATAGGGAAACTGCTGACCAGTTAGAAATATAGAAAAATATATATTTTGCCGTGAAATTGTTACTCATTTTATAATGTATGCAAATTTTATATATTATATAAAATCATGTCGACATTTAATTAAGTAAAAACACTGCTGACCAATTTAATGTTAATTCAAATTGATTTAAGCCGTAAAACTCTTCTTATTCTATATGGTCAGCAAATTTAACGCTCTTTACATTCAGGCGAGAAAATGCTGACCAGTTAAACATATAGTAGAATCTGCTGACCAGTTAGATATATAGGGAAACTGCTGACCAGTTAGAAATATAGAAAAATATATATTTTGCCGTGAAATTGTTACTCATTTTATAATGTATGCAAATTTTATATATTATATAAAATCATGTCGACATTTAATTAAGTAAAAACACTGCTGACCAATTTAATGTTAATTCAAATTGATTTAAGCCGTAAAACTCTTCTTATTCTATATGGTCAGCAAATTTAACGCTCTTTCACATTCAGGCGAGAAAATGCTGACCAGTTAAACATATAGTAGAATCTGCTGACCAGTTAGATATATAGGGAAACTGCTGACCAGTTAGATATATAGAGAAAAATATATTTTGTCGTGAAATTTTAATTCATTTTATAATGTACGAAATTCAATATATTGTATAAAATTTTGTCGACATTTAATTAAGTAAAAACACTGCTGACCAATTTAATGTTAATTCAAATTGATTTAAGCCGTAAAACTCTCTTATTCTATATGGTCAGCAAATTTAACGCTCTTTACATTCAGGCGAGAAAATGCTGACCAGTTAAACATATATAGTAGAATCTGCTGACCAGTTAGATATATAGGGAAACTGCTGACCAGTTAGATATATAGAGAAAAATATATTTTGCCGTGAAATTGTAATTCATTTTTATTATGTATGCAAATTCAATTTATCTTATAAAATTATGTCGACATTTAATTAAGTAAAAACACTGCTGACCAATTTAATGTTATTTCAAATTGATTTAAGCCGTAAAACTCTTCTTATTCTATATGGTTAGCAAATTTAACGCTCTTTACATTCAGGCGAGAAAATGCTGACCAGTTAAACATATACACATGTAGTAGAATCTGCTGACCAGTTAGATATATTGGGAAACTGCTGACCAGTTAGAAATATAGAAAAAATATATTTTGTCGTGAAATTTTAATTCATTTTATAATGTACGAAATTCAATATATTGTATAAAATTTTGTCGACATTTAATTAAGTTAAAACACTGCTGACTTATTTAATATCAATTCAAATTGCAATTATTGCTTTTGAAAATACATTTTTTTCCCGTTACAAGATTTTTCTATTGAAATATCACTAACAAGAGATTTTGATAAAACTCATAACATCATAATTCTTTATAAAACATTAATTCAAATTTTTGCATATCTTTAGAGGTATAAAAAGCTGTTTAATATATCCTTTTAAAATCACGGATTTATATTACATGTAGTAATGTAAATCCGTGTTAAAATGTATGATATAATGGTACTTTAAATGTATATATTAATTTAGTTTATAAACATAGTCATATAAATGCAAAAATTAAAAATATAATTAAAAGAATAAAAGTAATTTCCCATCTTTTTATTACCCCCTACGGCGTGTTTATATAACTTCACACCTTCAATGTTTCCCTTCTTTGTGTAACTGGTCAGCATTTTCCGATAATCCTTCTTTATTTAACTGGTCAGCAGTTTCCTATATATCTATATCGTCAGCTAATTCGTCAGCAGTTTAGTGCGACCCCTTCCATGATCGCACCGTTTGTCGGTGAGTTAGTAAATTCTGACCAAGCACCGGTAGACGCACGACAATGCGATACGATATTATTCCAAATGTCGCTTCGCATTGTCGAGTGTCGCTTCGCGTTGTCGAGTATCGCTTCGCGTTGTCGAGTGTCGCTTCGCATTGTCGAGTGTCGCTTCGCAATGTTGAGCGTCGCGGTGTAAAAATCATAAAAATAACGCGACATTTACTCGACATTTTAAAAATGTCGCTTCGCGATGTCGAGTGTCACTTCGCATTGTCGAGCGTCGTATCGCATTGTCGCGTTGTCGTTTCGCATTGTCGAGTGTCGTGGTATGCACTTCTACCAACCTCGACACTCGACAATGCGAAGTGACAATGCGACAACGCGAAGTGACATCGCGACAACGCGAAGTGACATCGCGACAACGCGAAGCGACGCTCGACAATGCGAAGCGACACTCGACAACGCGAAGCGACATTTCTTAAATGTCGCCCTTTTTTACCGCGACATTTCTAGGCGACAGTGCGACATATCGTTTGAGACTGTCGAGCGTCGCTTCGCATTGTCGCATATCGCTTCGCGTTGTCGAGCGTCGCTTCGCATTGTCGCGATGTCACTTCGCATTGTCGTGTGTCTACCCTTAGACGCGACGGACGACATTCTAAATGGCACGATAAGGACACCGTAGAATGGTTCCTGGTACAATCTAGAATTAAATTAAGTGTGCATATTAAGCAATATCGGACCTTGGCTTAAAATATACATTTAAAAATATTTTGATTACTTTTTAACAACACGGTGTATGCTGTAAGTAGTTTTGAATAATGAATTGAATGTTATTGATTTCTCATGCAAATTGATAGTTTGAACTTAGAATATCCACAGTGCACACGTTTTCAATTAAATATAAACACATTATTCAAATAACATTCAATATCACACGGGTGCATAACAGCATGTTCCTTTCACAACAATGTCGAAAGCACAAGAGCGATAAAATCATTATAAATTGCACTTCATTTATGCAGATGATATAACTTTCATCGGGTTTGTTAATGAGACAGTTTTGTCTCTGCTACACGGTGGTGTAGTTATGATACGTTTTCATATAATTGTATTTTAACACATATAATACCCAATGCGAGAAAATGAAATGTTAATTATAAGCTAAATTAATTTAAAAAGTTAATTTCTAAAGAAACAAGAAATACATATGCACCTTGGAATTTATATATTCAGTCTTAGCTGGATTTCAGTCTTAGCATGTTTAAAGTGACATTTTGCCACATGCTGTGAGTACAAGTAAAAAATGAATATAATTTTACATTTTGCCTTATTTGATTGTTATTTCATACTCGCTTTTGGATAAATTAAAATAACTCATGTAGACCGATTATTGGTCAACCACCAGTATGGAAGTCTATATTCTAAATTCAATAAGATAATTTTCAGATTTTTCCTTGTCAGGGCCAAATATAACAGATACTATGACACATCGACATAATTCTGAATGAAAATATCGTATATGTTTTCAGGACAGTCATATAAAGGATGATATTGACGCTAAGCCTTATCGCTTTACCAAGTTTTGAAGTAATAAAATTGTAATAATGCAACATACTTCTATGTCAAAATGTGTTACCCCGAGATATCTTTGCAATTATTTTTATTCAAAATCCGTTCTTTGTTCTGTATTTTGTGAACTTGGTATTATTATGTTTTTGTCACTGCCGCTTCATCCTTGCGCTCGTTATTTGTACTGCCAATGTTTATGTTCAGCTTACACCTTAATAGCATGCATAATCTAAAAGCTGTCAATGCATAATTCGTGTAAGTTTGAATTTCTTCCATGCAGACGTCAGTGTCACGTTTATAGTATCTTAGAAATAACAACAGTCTTAAATCAATCACAACACTGACAATAGCATGCTCATTTAGAGTGTTATTTAGCAGTAAATAACACGTCATCATAGAAAATGCACGGGATATTAACGTATATCATAAACATGCGCTACTATAATTCATAACTAAAAAAATAGATAAACAGTAACAAAATAAAATATAAAATGTATTAATAAATGGGACACATTTTAGTCTATATCTTTTGACATTGATGGAGCAAAAGTGCATTAGTTTATTTCAAAATGATATATAAATAATGGTCCAAGCAATAAATATATTACACAATATGTTCCATGTCTTCTCAGAGATCATCTCTCTTCTTGTCTGTTAGGACCAACGGTATTAGAATTGAGAAAACAGCTTAAATGATGTTTGGGAGATGTTTAACTTGTAAGCAAATTGAATAGAACCATGTATGTGATTTTAATTTATCTATTTATTTATTTATTTATTTATTTATTTATTCATCAATTTTATTTCACAGACGTTCAAAATATATGTAATAAATATATTTCAATATTTCCGGTTTTCCAAATTTAGCATAGATTTTTCCAGTCATTAACAATGTGTATTAGTTATTGGTCATATATCAAAGTTTATGGAATTTATTGCGAGCGAAGCCGAAGGCGTAGCGAAGCAATAAGTTCTATAAAATTTGATATAGACCAATAACTTGCTTACAGTTTGTCACGTACGCACGTCGGCAACGTCCTCTGAAGTCTTGTTTAGACTGCCCATTTTATTTTGATTGACACCTCTAGCGCCTAAAAAGATGTATCTTGCCTGTCAATCAAGTTGTCACGAGGCTTTTTCTACACGTTCAGTTCAAACCAGTGTTATTTCAATGTAAGTAAGCAATGGCTAGCGAAGCACATTTCAATTTACTAGAAGATGAAGATTTTTTATAAAAGCAGCATTTTTGAGGAATGCAATATACAGGGTATTAACGATGTCACTGTGTCGCAACTTCTAACTATTGACACACAACAACTTTATGACGATGGAATCAAAGAAAACATCTGTCTCGAGCAAACAAACATGGAACAAAATGGCACCATGCCTATGCAAGGTATTCTTGTTTCAGACCACTTTTACACAAGGTATTCTTAAAATTCCTATTTAAGGCGTAAATAAGTAATTTACATTTACCACGTAAGGGTGCCATCAGTTCGAACTATATCATTTAAAATATATAACGATGTGCAATAATATCGAAGAATTATTTACTTATGCGCACCGTTATGAATGTCCAACTATCACATGTTAAATTCTTTTCAGGTCGATTTGAGAAGCCTCTGTCAAGAACTGACATTAAAATGAAACAACGGAATGCTGTACCTGAGAACACTACACGAAATAATTCTTGGGCGATTAGCGTTTGGCGAGAATGGGTGGAAAATCGCAACATGCAACCCGAAACTGCGGTGGAGCCAGGGTATCCCATTCCAGTTGAAATTGATAAGTCTCATTCTTTTGCGGATATGGACTTTTGGCTGAAAAAAAATCGGCGTAAAAATGAAGAACCATACCGGCCTGCTACTCTTCAAAACATTGCAGCTGGTATTCAGCGTTTTCTTCGTACCGAGAAATCGGTACATGTAAATTTTTTTCAGAAGTGATGACCCGACATTCGCAGAGTTTCGGGAAACATTATAGTCGCACATGAGGCAACTGACCAACGAGGGTATAGGTTTGGAAACTAGAAGTGCAGATGCAGTTTCGGCTGAAGATGAATGCCAGTTGTGGGCGAGTGGTGTTTTCTCGTTTTCAACATCAAAAGGACTTAGCAATGCGGTTTTCTTTTACAACGGGAAGATTGGTGGGGATGAACAGATTGGACATTTAGCAGAGCAATTTATTCTAGGTTATGATTCTGCTAACAAACGCAGGTTTGTGAAGTTTATTCCAAGGATAAGGAAAAATGCGCAAGGAGGACTAAAGCAATCTAAAAAAAACAACTAGAATTTTGCAACCAATTGTACATTATGATCCTGAGGAAGGTGGACATTTTAGCATATATAGACTGTATGAAACGTACATAAATTTGATTCCGCGTACAGGTTCTTTCTATCGGAAACCGCTAGATGGTTTAAAATTCAGTGCAGGAAATATACCTCAAAAAGACATTAAATCGATGATGAAAACCCTCCTTGCACAAGCGGATATTGCTATTGGTAGCAGAAGTATTAGCAATCATTCTGGACGAGCACACATTTTGCAGCACATTGTTTAACAAACAGTATGCAGATAAAACAGTTATGAATAGATCAAAACATCATCAGCAGTACATAGATATCATAGAGAACAATTTGATTTACAGTCGGCCGTTTCTTCAGAGCTCAAGCCAAACTTACCGGAGTCATTCAAAGCGGAAACACCACTTGCTCCAGAAACAAATATATGCGAAACTTTAACGGAAAAGAAATATGAAAACAATGAAACTGCTTGTAATGAAAATGTTGTTTATTGTAAAACTAACGGAGGACCAAACACTCTTTCAATGCAGTTGCCCTCTGGTGTGAAAAAAGTAGTTCTGCAGACACATTGCGGTAAAAGAATTGTTATTGAAATGTAAACTAATAAATGACAATCGCATTTCATTTTATTTAAATTTTTTCCTTAAAATAAAGTGGTTTGGTGTTTTCGTTGCTGTATTAGTTTTTATTAAAATTTCACAATTTTTCTAGTTTTGTGTATAATGCCCTTGTGTTATTCTAGCTATTTTGCATAACTCCACCCACATAACACGTGTCCCCCGCTGTTCATATCAGAGAAAATAAGTCACTTATTTTCTCATAAGATTATTTTATGGAATATATTTTTCAAATTTGAACTGAATATGGCCTCTCTGATTGGATAAGAAATTAGGACAAACTGTAAGTCTATATTTAGGCATCCGTCCATCGTTTAATATAGATACAGATACAACGCATTTGATCCAATTAAACGTTTCATGGCATAAAATCTATAGCATGTGGTAATGGTGCTTTCGAAACATGAAGATAAAATATCATACAATAAACTATTTATTTAGCACAATACATACGTGCTAAATATATTTTGCAAGTTTGTTGAAGTACTAGTACTGTAAGCTTTATGTTTTATCTGTTTCACAAACAATATTTACTGGGATTAGCCATTACTTTTGCAAGGTAATTGTTCAATTGCAGTTTAATATGTAATAAATGTAACGATTTGTTTGTATATTATATTCATTAGATTTTCATTTGATTCATAAGCTGTCGACAATGTTATTGATAGCACTCTTTGTTTAATCCGTGAAAATGAAAGTGCGTGTTGTTCTTGTCTACATAAAGGGAAGGAGAGTTTAACGCTCTATCAATAGACATCGTAAAGTAATATACATGAAAGAAACATATTACCAGGCATGGCTTTTTACATGACATATTGAACGTGAAAAAAAGAACTTCACATGTTTCTATTTGTTTTTAATTTGTTTTCTTGGAAGTGTATTGCCGCCTCCAATTTGCCCTTTTGCAATTTAAATCGTTTTCAACACACCCTTAAAGAAAATCATTTTAATCAATTCAAGCGATATCAAATAAGATAGTTGAAACTACTCTTCGCTGCGTCTGTTATTTTAATTTCTATGACATCGAAAAATTGACACACGATATATCTTTATATTTGAATGTAAAACAACGACGGAACACAGTTAGAATCTAAGATATAAACTTTTGATTTCAAAGATAAAAAAACAACAAAACATTCAAATCGATTTCAATCTGAAAACGAGTTATTATTAATTTATATATTAAGTTTCATGTTATGCTCATCGAGCTTTTTAAGCCAATATCAAAGTAAATGAATAAACCATCTCGTCATAAAGTAATAAAAACGTCGGACTCATTTCTGTCTTAACATGTTTAACAAGCATAATTAAAGCATCTCCGTGCTTATGCTCACCGTGTATTTTCTTATAAGATATTTAGATTGAAAGCCGAAAACGCTTTAATGTGCATATTCAAAGCTTTTTTTTTCTTTAAG
Source organism: Ruditapes philippinarum (assembly GCF_026571515.1). Classification (NCBI taxonomy): domain Eukaryota; kingdom Metazoa; phylum Mollusca; class Bivalvia; order Venerida; family Veneridae; genus Ruditapes; species Ruditapes philippinarum. The sequence goes on along the minus strand of NW_026867329.1, from coordinate 62,336 downwards.
CAAGTTAAAATATCGCGTCACACTTAGCAAAAATTTGTTTTTCCATACAGCTTAACAATCTGTTGCTTCTTTTAAATGTTGGCATTCAGAGCCTTTCGTCCAGAAAATGTCAAAATACCAACTTGTTAACATTTTGCTATTTACGTGACCAACTGTTTTGCATGGTATGAGGTATAAGGACCAATTCATACCTTTAGGTCATATATATTAAAAAAGAATGTAACGAAAGTTTGCCTTGAATTCATTTCTGAAGCATGTCTTAACAGGCTACTTTTAGCTGAAATTCTTTTTCATTCCGAGTTATGTCTGCAATCCCAGATCAAATAAAAGTTCGTCTGGGGGAAATCTGTCTTGTTCTGTCTTTCTGATTTATCTTTCAATCGCATTTGATTCAATAATGAGGATGATAACTTTTGTGTATACTGTTTTAAATTGCCTTTACAAATTAAGATTCTTTAAACTATTATTCTGAAAATGTGTGATAAGAATGCCATTTTGTTTTAAAACATTTTAATAATGACAATGGTAGAAATGATAAATCAATCCTATTTTTTCAGAAGTGGCGGGGATAAGCAGACTGCACAGTTTTCATATAGTGATTTTGGAAGACATATTTGCGTAAAACTTTAAAAAGAGCCAAATCCTTGATGACTTCAACATCTAAATAAACAAAGCACGTTAATTGAATAACATAACATTTTACATTTAACAAGGTGTAAAAAGGTCAGTCACAATGAGTTTCGTTGCACTTAAGTCAAAAGTCCTTTTAATAAACTTAATCGATGGTATATGGCGTTTGTCCCGGTTAGCCTTGGCTTAACAAATATGTGCAATACACCATTGTTCACTTGAATTTGAAAGAACATTTACATACAATAGACAAATAATTCAGTCTTAATTGTTGTATCATTGATATGTGATGACATAAATGACATTTGCAGTTTGAACTATACGATGTAAAAAGCTTTTTAGTTTTTTTTTTTTTTTTTTTTTTTAAATATTTCAATACCGTCAAAAGTAATAAAAGCTTTAATTTGAAAACCAGAAATATCCGTACAAGTGATTCATGCACAATAACTAGGTGGAAATGGAATAACTATTGCGATAAGATTACATTAAATAGTTAAAGGAATTTACAGTGATCGGTATACAGACGTTATGAAAGAAGCCGCTATGTTCCGAATATTTATTTGCTATGAATATGTCAGGAATCTCCTCAAAACGTGTACGTACAATATATATCAATACTTAATATTAATAAAACAGCAACTTGGATAAACAAACAGGTTTAACTCAGCTTGTATTTTATTTCAAATCATCGGAACAATTCATTTACATTATACAATTATAAAGTTCTTAAAACCACAAATTGACATGACCGTTTTTCATTTACTTTTACTTACCGTTCAATTCACTGATTTAAATATATAGTATATATATATTGATATAATGACACTCAGAAATGATTGATGCAGATTATTCTTATTATTATTGTGTTGTGTTTCAATACGATGAAATCTGAATTTTAAAGTTTACAGTTTGGAATGGTATATCGCTAAATCGGATGAAAAAAGAAAACAAAGAGAAAAAAAAAGAAACATTGATTTAAAAAACTAAAATATGTTGTTTCTATAACTGCGTGTTACAATAGTTGATATTAAACATATCTTACAAATGCTGTCTTTGTTATGTTACTCACATGAATTATGTGTATGAACAGAATAAAATGTTTTTCTCATGCGTCATTTGTTGTTAAGGATATATACACATATATTTTTTTATATTTCATTCAGATACTTTGAAAAACTCGTTTTATAAACTTTGTTTGCAATTATTAAAAAATTTTTAAATATTACAAAATTCTTAAAAGCTTAAATAGCCAAAATTTATATTCATTTGGAAAAAGTTTTTTAGTACAAATTGATTATCGTTATAATGTGTTTTCCCTTGACATGTAAAAATAAATTGATACAAATTTCACTTTTTTTAATTTTTGTAATTAAAAAAGATATAAAACTATAATAATTAATTTTTGGGGGAATTTTTACAAAAACATATAAGCCCTTTTTTATTTAAAAACAGGGTGAGGTTATTTTGTTTTTCAATACCCTTAAATTCAGATATAAGTTTAGAGAGAAATTTGTCATTCCTTTTAATTGACAAAAATGCAACATGCACTAACACTAAAAACTTAAAAGTGATAGAAAGTAAATGCAATGTATAAACATTGATTTTATGTGGGAATATGTTTTTAGCGAAACCAGGAATCATGCATTATTTGACTTGTCTTTAACAGGGTTGTGAAAGATATTTCCACCTTCTTTTATTTGGTGAATAACTGATTATTGTTTTATTGAAGTAACTGATTATGAATGAATTTTGATTTGTCTGATTATTAACATTAGTCTGCTTTGTTTGATAACATGATTTATCAGACCAGTCTTGAAAGCGTTTGTGGCCTTGTTGCTAAGGCCGTTAACTTAAAACCATTCACCACTGTTAGTGTTAGAACTAGCATAAGGAGCGTCGGTGGTTCTACTCAGACACAAGTTTGTGTCATAAAAAAAATGTACAGGGGTTTTGCACCTGAGGGCCTTTCCTCACTTTTAAAATTTTACATCACACTATTTCCCCATTCTGTGTTTGTTTCGACTTTTAAAACCCCCCCCAGCGAAAAAAAAAACCACTCTAAAAGTTTAAATTTTATTTTTTTATTGAAAAAATTTTTTTTATGTAAATTTTAAAGAATGCATAATAAAAGACAAAACGGCTTTAAATCCCTTTAAAAACACGTTTTTTTTTAAATCGGAAAATAAAAAACCTTTCCTTGAAAACTATTAAAAAAAAGGGAAAATTTTATCAATCAAATTTTACAATATTTTTTCCCAGGCCAACTGGGGTGTTATCGGGGAAAAAAGAGAAACACACGAAATAAACGTGGTGTCAAATAAGATATAAAACCGTTTATATGCTACCTTTGTGTCGTCATTACTTTCTCCGGTGCTGTAAAAATCAAAATTAGGGGTAAATATGTCAGAAAACCCCTTTTTGAAAAACAAAAATATTTTTGGGAAATATCTTTAAAAAAATTCCAAGTAAAAAAATTTCTTTAAAAAACCTATCTTTTAGTGTGTCTCTTATGTACAAAGACGGGACAACTTAAAGCATGCTGCAAAAATAATAGTCGTCGGTATCAAATTTTATTTGACGTTATTAATGTAAATCTTTTGACAAACTAGGATTGCTAAAGCCGCCAGATTAAAAGCAAACTTGAACATATACTTGGTTACTGCCCGCAATTATGCGATAATCGCAATAAAATTGGCACATTTCAACAGGACATAATCGACCTTTGTCGGGTCTGTTTATAATAAGGCGAAATATCTTGCCGTAAATCTTGATTGTCGTCTAAAGCACATTTCTTGTAATCAGGCAGTTGTCAATACATGTGTTTCGTATGTTTTGAATGTATCTGATGATATCAAGTAACAAGTATGCAAGCAAGGCGATCGAAATCGCATAATAACTTGAAACTTGCCATTATGGTATTAAAAAGCCCTGAATTTTTTACTATATTTCATTATCAAAGGCATAATGAGCGATTATATGCAAAATGTCATATGTCAAAAATACTTTGCTAAGCTGACTTATTTTTTTACCATTTATGAGCAAAAGCATTATTTTACTTGGGGACCATAGGGCACGTTTCATGGAATGACCGACCGTGTCACATTAAAGGTTCAATGATAACCGCTGGATGAACACATACGTAGATGTTTCAAATTCAAAATATAACCAAACTCATTTTTAAATGTTTAATAAAAGTATTTTACGAGATTAAACTTTCAAATCAAATATCTTTGCATAATACAAATTGTCTTATTAAGCCGTTCGTTAACTTAATCGTACTCTGTAATAATTAATGAAAAGCGTTGTCCCAATAATTTAATAACATAATTATACGTTTAGTTTTATATCAGTTTAACAGCAATCCTAAATGTGTAAATTATATATAAGATTTGATATTTAATGCCACAATCAATTGCCACTATAGTCTGATATTTTGCCTAACAACATGCAGAAAAACGCACAATAAATTGAACGCGATCGCTCAATTATATCATGTTAAAATGAGCACACAATAATGGAAAGACACTAGAAGGTAGATAAATAATGAGATTTCATTTCCTTCATAAATGCATTATTTACGAGTTACATAAATATGAAGATATATTCCGTCCATTAATGTAGGTCAACGTTACATCCGAAAGGTGTCGATTAGTTCATTAATGACACTATCAAAGCTTTGCTCTTCGACGTAACGGCAATTTGTGTCCCAGGTATAAGTTAGGTGTTGTTATTGTATTTTTTCTAAAGTAATTCTTTATTTTTAATTATGTTATTTCATACACCACTTTATTAAAAAAAGGCAAATATGTGGAACACTAATGATGAGAGTATTAAATGATATGTTGCTTCCATTAATGCAAAATGTTCTCAATAACATTCTAGACATAATCAATGTATGCATGAATTATTTATTCAACGTGATTTACAATATATGCGAGAAAATAAATCAAATTTACAATTCAGAATACACAGGCACGTTTTATCCTTAGGGATGCTAATTGCCATTATGGGGAAAATACTGCATTTGTTATTTGAATTAATTGTCAAAAATGTAGTAAAATTAAATTGCTAAATTGTATGTATTCCTTTTTGAGATAAATTAAATCTTAAAAAAGTATCTATTATGCGTTTGAGGTTTAAAAGATAGGGGAATTATTCCCCTAACTCTATCTCTCTCTTTCTGCATGTAAATTTGTTGCTGAAAAAGTGCATAGAGGTAGACCCCCGGAAAAAGGACATCTGGAATTTCCTTTTTTATTCTGGAACGCATTATTAATAGATAAATCGGCTGTATCTCAGAGCAATTTGTAACAAAATATTTTACATTTAACATATACGATATTATCCACAAGCAGATCACGCTCTCGCAATTTTCCAAGCGAAAGTAATTTGTTATTATTATTCTGTAAAATGCAAATTTAAAGAATTATTTGACAAAAGATACAAACTATGTTTGATTATATTTGATATGTTATAAATTACATGTATACATTCAATTAGATACATACGAGCGTAGACAAATAATCGTGACAAAGGTACATAGCAATAGTCAATGTTGACAACAATGATATGAACCAGATTAAAAATGTTATCCTTACTTCATTTTTTTTTTAAAATGTCGAAATTCGTAGCTCGCGGTGATAAGACACATGCTTGGTTTTATTCATGAATTATTTATAGGTTTTGTGGTTATTTTTCAATTGCATTTATCAAGTGACATAAATCCACAGGTAATGTATTTGCACAGAGAGATGTCAATGTTAACATAATTTACCAATTAGAAACGTTACCTTAAAAATTACATTAGACAAAAAATAAATGTTGTGCTGCCTAGATATTTCAAACGGGGGTAAACCGGTTGTTTAAATCGAAGAAAAAAAAAATACTACCAACTGAAAGTCTTTATGAGTGTTCTGACTTTAAAATCATGTTTATTAAAATAAATGTGTAACAGTTAAAGTCGGGTCATGAACTTATATTACCGAATTGTTCAAAATTTGATATTTCATTTCATAAACATGATACATATTTCAGTGGCCTACGATGGTTCCCTAAAATATACTTCGGAATATATTGTCAATATTTTTAAATTGATAAAATGTCTCAGTTTAGATTGGTATTTTATAACTTATCCTAAATATCTTTCATTATCATTTTGTGATCAATCACTATAGAACATGTTTTTATTTTTGAAATATATCAACAGTAAATCAGCACAGTGCTTCTTAAATATATAATATAAACACATTTGCTGCAATATAAACTTTTAATGTTTGCTTCTGGAAATCATATATTTTTATATCCCTCACACTATTTAGATTACCCACAAAAGAACACATTGGGGGAACATTTTCGCTTTAAGTACATGTAGTATTCAACGTTATTCAATATAACATACAACACTTACATTGAAAAATAACCCTAATTTCCGTTTAATGCTTGAACAAGAAGGAGCACAACGTTTCAATTATATATCCTGAAGATTGGACTTACTGACCGATTTAATAACATTGTTGCTACTTTATAAATCCCCAGAATTGTTTATGCATAAAATTTACATGGTATGCATACAATTTACATACATTGAAATATAAATAACTTCCTTGCATTAAATGTGTTTTTTTTTTCATATTCAATAATCCTTTTCAAGTGCACAACAACATTATCATTGAATTGAAATACGAAATGACACTAACTAATGTTTTTTAAGATTGAAACTTGCATATTTATTTAATTTTGTCCATAAATACTTGTATCAAACAAATAGATAAATAACGTGAGGCCTTTAACGTTACGAATAATTGATCTGAGAATTGCTAATAACCTTGTCATATGCATCAAGCCGTTAATGGAATGAATTTTCTGTTATAAAGCTTCTGTAATCGTAATTTGTTATTACTTAGCATGTTAGCCGATGATCAATATGACATCTCAAATAATTATGTTCGCTAAAAGTAAAAAGGTCGAATAAAATCCTATAATCTTATAATTGTTCTGTAAAATGCAAAATTTTATGAATCATTTGACAAAAGATATAAACTATGTTTGATTATATTCGATATGTTATAAATTACATGTATACATTCAATTAGATACATACGAGCGTAGACAAATTATCATGACAAAGGTACATAGCAATAGTCAATTTTAAAAACAATGATATGAACCAGATTAGAAATGTTATCCTTACTTCATATTGTTTTATAAAATGTCGAAATTCGTAGCTCGCGGTGGTAAGACACACGCTTGGTTTTATTCATGAATTATTTATAGGTTTTATGATTATTTTAAATTGCATTTATCAAGTGATTGAAATCCACAAGTAACGTATTTGCACAGAGATATGTCAATGTTAACATAATTTACCAATTAGAAACGTTAGCATAACCTTAAAAATTAGATAAGACAAAAAATAAATGTGGTGCTGCGTAGATATTTCAAACGGGGGTAAACCGGCTGTTTAAATGAATTTGTAACAATTAAAGTCGGGTCATAAACTTATATCACCAAATTGTTTAAAATTTGATATTTCATTTCATTAACATTATGCATAATTATGTGACCTACGATAGTTCCATAAAATATACTTCGGAATGTATATTGTCAATATCTTTTAATTGATAAAATATCTTAGATTTGTATTTTAAAACTTATCCTAGATAGCTTTCATTATCACTGTTTGACCAATCACTACAGAATATTTATTTCTTGTTTAGATATATCAACTGTCCGTAAAACAGCACAGTGCTACTTAAATATATAACATTAACACATTTTCTGCAGTATAAACTTTTAATATTTGCTTCTTGAAATCATATATTTTAAGATCCCTCATTCTATTTAAATTACCCACAAAACAACACATTGGGGAGCATTATCGTTTTTAGAATTCAACGTTATTCATCAATATAACATACAACACTTATGTTAAAAAATAACCCTTATTTCCTTTTAAATGCTTGAACAAGAAAGAGCACAACGTTAGAGCAATACTCTCATAATTTATAATATATATAATAGATTAAGACTATAAAGAAGTTTCGAGTTTTGAATAAGTGATATCAAAATGCATTCTGTTAATTGTCGTGAGAATTTGGTTTGATTTTAAATAAATATTATGTAACATTATTCTCAAAGACAGAAATTTACATTTTAGAGACACTGCAAACATGACATAACATAGCATAAATTATGAGAGTATTGCTAATAGACTTGTCATATGCATCAAGCCGTTAATGGATTATAATTTTTTGTTATAAAGCACCTGTAATCGTATACTTGTTATTACTTAGCATGTAAGCCGATGATTAATATGGCATCACAAATTATGGTCGCTAAAAGTAAAAGGGTGAAATAAAATCTTGAATCACTGAGTATAATTTCTATTAAAATAGATACACCGATGTAAATAAATAACATTAAAATATTAATTTAATTTGATGACCCTTTTATGTATCAGCAGTATATTTCATCATAAAATAAGTATATCTTACTTTCATTTAGGAATAATTAGGAATTAGAATGTAAGCAAAATATTGCAGCTGTAGGCTATATCATGATATAAAGTATATATCAGTTAACCTAAATCAATGAGTACAGTATTAAGATAGAAATTTCTTACTTCACTTAATAGAGAGAATCGTTTACCTTATGTTAGTAAATTAATAATGTTTAATCACAATTATTCCCTTACATTTCTTCATAGAAATCGGCGCTGACAGCTGTTTACCACTGTTACATCTCACTCAGAACTTTAATCTATCTCTTCTGACAGTGTAAAAGGCTAATTTTTCGATTATCATTAAATATTTTCAGAGTAAAAGCTGTGAAAGACAAATCAAAAGCATCCAAAATAAATGTTTTTGTGCGTCAATAAAACGATTCATTTCAAATAACAAACATTGCAAAGACAGAACAAGACAAATAATTCCCTTCGTGTATCTTGTTTGAGTGAGTATTGAAGACACTGAGAGCTTCTCAAAATTAAATGGTTGACAAAACTTTAAGCAGTGGCATTACGTTACCATACTTATGGCGAATACAAAAAGTCAACAATGTGTTTATGTCTAACATTTTTTCACAGCACTACCATTCTTTTAAAGTGTCGTTTTAAACAGTTTTAGAGTTGTCTAAAATAATAATTTAAAGAGTATGGTCGGTGTTTACAGACCGCATATTTACTTAAGAGCTATTGAATATAATATACCAAAATGAATTCAATTAGCATGACCTTTTCATACACTGACCATACAAGGCTTTGCAAGAACAAATGACCGAATCAAAAACGAGCACAATTAGATTAAGTACTCAAAATAGGTTATCAATGTAAATTTAAAGTCAATAATTTTGTTATGAGCATTTGTGTAATGAAAACAAACCCTCAATGTCATAACAGTTGTTTTATAATACAGTCTCAAATAAAAATTAAAGCAGTTTTTATAGTGTGTCCAAAAGCCAACACGCGATTATATGAAAACTAAAGGAAAGGTAAGTAAATGAAAAACTTAAATTGTCTTTAAAAGTATGATCGAGATCAGAACGCAAATTTTAAATGTTTCAAGTCAAATTTATACGCGCATTGATTAAAGTTCCTAAACGTTAATCAAAATCAATTCGAAGCACTATGCTGGACGTTTTCGAAATCAAGAGCGTTATTATGATCTGCATAACTAACAGGAATCATTTAAAAAGTTGTTACCAAATAATTATTTATTTCTTTGTCTCCTTCTTTTTCTTCTCTTTGATATTGCTGCAACAGTCGATACATATTATTATCGCAATCATGAACGTTTCACACATGCGTACAAGTTATAATGATATCAAAATATAAAAATTATTTAGATTTTGCATGAAGAACATACAATTTTTCCACGAGAATGGAACCTTTTTTATATTCAAGATTTCAAAATATTCAAGATTCCGTTTTTCTCTATTTTATTGATTCACTTGTACCATTTTTTTCTCAAAATCTAAATAATAATATCGGCTACTGTTGTGATTAATTCTGTTGGAGATTTTTTCCATTCAGCTTTGAGTTTCTTAATATATGAAATACAAGATATTGTAAGTGTTTCGCTTCTAATACACATGTCTGTAATCGAAGCACAAATAAACTATTTATCAAACATTCACTCAACAGCGACATATAGATCTATGTAGAGAAATTCTTTGTTGATCATTAAGAGACCATGCTTCAAATTTCTCATATCAAGTTAGATAACTGATTTTAACGTTAATATTATTATTACGTTTAATATTATGTAAACATGTGTTTAAGCCCTATGGCAGTTAAAATGTTAAAACGAAAATGATGACCCCGCAATATATGTTACAACGCTGAAAAATATAAATGAATTAAAAGAGGTTATGACAGGACAGTAAAGTTGGTGATTCAAAAACTGATAGCTGTTGATACAAAAACATTTTTCTGATATAAAGGAATTTGCAAACCATTAAGATATCTTGTAAAGTATAATTATCTTAAATGGGATAGTATGTCAAATATTTGCACTATTCCTTATGCATTTATTACATTAATTTATATTTAATTAGTTATTTAAAAAAGATGTTCCGGTAAATAAGCTAAGTAAACTATTTTTCGAGGTATTTCAAATTTATCACAGATACCTATTTAAAATAGAAACCAAGCCAACAGCTTGTTCGATACAAGCAATGTATTTATGAGTATGTAAATGTTATGCAAATCCTGTAAATTTTATTCATTAGATATTCCGATGATTGATAAGCTAGCGACAATGTAATTGATAATTTTCGAAACGTTCAAACTGTAAGATATATAATTTAAATGTTGTGATTTGTTCCTATATAAGTATATAAAGGGGGCACAGGGGTAAATGTTTTATGTTATAGTTTAAAATGTGTTGTTTTATAAGTGATCGAAATATAATGACAAATCTGGAAAACTTTACGTTCCATTCACAAATATACACCAAACTCATACAGAAACGAACATACTATCCGCGTCGTTTAGAGTTTTGCAAAAAAGCTTCTCAGCTAGCTTACATGACGTGAGTGTCTACATCATGTTTAACTACAGAATTGTCACAGCTTCAAATACATTCCAAACTTATGTTATCGTACACTTTACCGTATATATTAAACACTGCAAGATATTGTAAAACTATAAAATCTTAACTTGGCGTAATATGTGTCCCTTGATTATGCCTGACATCCTTATCTTTCCTTAGGCAATTTTATTCTAACCATTTCTGAAAGTTGTTCCTGACAATAACCATATTTTTTTTATAAATTTATTTCTTTGTTTATTTATATACTTTTATTTATTTATTTATTTATTTATTTATTTATTTATTTATGTATTTATTTATTTATTTATTTATTTATTTATTCTTTCATTCATTCATTTATCTTTTTATTTATAATACTTTATTTTTCTTATATTTTTTTATTTATTTATTCATTTATTTTTGTGACTTTGAACGATTGAATGGTGTTTTCAAGAAGCAAACATGAAACGTATATCCTGCTCCTGCAATAAATGCGTAAATGTTAATATATAAAAGGAATATAATACCAATTGTGCAATGTTGAGTTGATTAGGAATGCAGATATCAGCAGCCAAGGTATTCATATTTTAGAGAAAGTAACGTATACATATTTTGGATCAAATTTTATCGAGGGATGTTGGCGGGCATATGAGTTTTGTTTCGGGTGAAATTTTGATCAACGTTTGCCTTACTTCTACGAAGGCAAGTGTAGCTTTATCATTAAATTTAATCTAACACATAAACTCTCTTCAGGGCCCACAAATTGTTTAAAGCAAATTGCTACGAAATATTCCAACTTTACTTGAAATATTTATATAGAAATTATTCTAAATATATGCATAATGAAAAAAATACCCAATAAGTATTCGCACGGCATATTATTATATTTATCAAAATACTTCATCATTTGTTAATTCTCATTTGTAATTCATTAGTATCTTTTGATAATGTTTTGTTATTAAAATTTTTAAAAGTAACTTTGTTCCAGCATGCCGTTTGCTAATTTCAGTCAAAACAACACTAGTGTATAATGCATAAGAATTATTGTGACTGACTAAGAAGTGATTATCAAAAATATTTAAGATAAGAAGCAACATAAGTTTTTCATGGAATGGCACTACTGTGTCACATTGTAGATTCCATGATGACAGCCGTATGGACACAGCTTCATATGTTCCTAAACTCAAAATGTCACCATTTTCGTGTTAAATGTTGAATTCTGCTTCGGCCTGAACTTGGGGGCGTGGATGGTAACTTGCACTTTCCAGTACTGTCCATGAACACGCTACATCAAACCGAGTCTGCAACATTTTCAATATTGTCGTGTTGGGCTTTCTTTAGGGATTCTGTTTTTCTCCATTTTTTTATATAACTGACAAACTCCAAACAATGCTGTTTATGTAACGACTTTACTGTTATACTCAGCATTAATGTTTGGTTGTGCACAATATCACTTTGATTGTTACAAATATCTTTTAATAAGTGTTCTTCATTAATAATGACTTAAAACAGACACTTAAACACGCAAAATCTTTGTATAATGTTTTAAATATTTATTTGTAACCGATGTACTCTTTTAAAAATTCTCTTGAACGTATCACAATTATTTCTGGTGTAATCTAATTTTATTGTTAATCAGCATTTTTGATGAATGCAGCAACGCTTTATAATACTTCCATTAACAACGAATTCTAAAATGACTTTTGTTGTCTTTTTCAGAAAAAAATTAAAGTAATGATAACTTCTAACGAATCTAGTCCATTGGTAATTGCACGGTGTTTTACTAACTACTTATATAGCAATTTGAAACATAAAGTTAAAAAAGGCATGTTGATGTTTAGTTTTGTTTTGCAATTCAATGATTTTAGTTTTGTTCAGACCCATTATAATATGTCAAAAACAAGTTAAAGCAATGCCATACTGAAACATTGACAGCCGTGTAATTAGTTTTAGAAGAAATATCTTGAATATATAATAAATATAATCGTTCCACTTGGAAGGGAATAATTTATAATTTTTCGTCGGTAATATCAGAACTCTTAAGTGTAATGGAATGTACATTTAAAGGTTATTTTTTCAGTAAAAAAATCTAACCTTTGTAACCATAAGGACTTTGGTAAGAAGTGTTTCAAGAAGCGATGATATTCATAAACTACACTCATGAGTTACATTTCTTATATAGTTCTTTTATACAATAAGATAAAACACGATTAAGCACCAGGTTTGTAAAGTAAAGTAATGGATACAGAAAAAGGATAAGTACAGTTATTCCTCGAATCAATGTTTTTATAGCCAAGTGATTCATATTAGCATGCAATGCTCTCAAGAAATATCTATTGCATCAAGACAAATATGATGCAATAATTTTGCAGATTACATTCACCACATTTGAAGCTGATGTCATTCAAAACGTTTGAATCTGTGCATATTTAAGAATATCATCAAGGCACGTTTTTTTTAACAATTTGGCAATGGTAAGTTATTTTAATGTGATTGTTGAATTATATATCCAATATATTTCTAGTTCACAGATTTAGTAATTGAAAAATCTTTAAACATCTTGACAGGGCTGGTTTTGGGCAGATTAATCATAAAACAGTAATAGTAATGTAATGGTTATTCTCTGATTTTCATTTTAAAAATAGTTTTCTTAAAACTGATTATAAACTTGACTATTGTTTCTGGGAACTTGCATTTAATGAATGGAAGAAAGTATAAGCAAACGAGCCTAAATCAGATTTTTTTAGATTTAAAAGAAAAAAAAACATTTGATATTTATAAGAGTTCCAATAATTTAAGATTTTAATAATTCATAATTATGTGACGTTATATTTTCAACGATTTTGCCAAAAATTGGCTCATTTTGGACGTTGCACGCTACCGTTAAACATTAGGCAGAAATCGTTATGGGTTAAGCCCCGCAACCGACCTCTCTTGTCCTAAGGCCATAAACAGCATTTTATTAAAGAATGTAGTAAATTAAACACTGATATCAAGATACAGCAGGATCTTTTTTCTATTTTGCAGATTCTGTTATTGTCCCATGTAAGAGGATATTATGCCGCATTCACAAGACCGGCAGCGAATCATGAAACAACAGTGCAGGTTATAACCCACTATTTCACCATTGGATATAAGTACAAAGAAATATTAAGTGCGCAATAAAATTGAGTTTAAGACATTTTAAAAGATTACTTTAATCTCTATATTTACGTCAAGCACGATTGACGAAGCGATTCTTCAGGAACTTTCATGGAGTGGGAAGTGTATTGGCTACAAAACAATGTGGAAACGACTAAGGCTGAAGTACGGACTAAGGATGTGTCGTTCTACCGTTCTTCGATTAATGTACATTGCTGATCCAGCTGGAATGGAAAGGTGGAAGAGAAGGCGATTACTCCGACGACAATATTCTTGTCCCGGTCCTAAAATTGTTTGGCATATTGACGGATATGGCAAAATAAAGCCATTCGGATTAGCTATATATAGTGCAATTGATAGATATTGTAGGCGAATCTTGTGGCTGTCTGTTGGAAGAAGTAATAACGATCCAAAAATATTTGAGTTGCAAGATATTTTCTACAAAGCGTTGAGAATTTAGGCGTCATAATTCTAACTTTAATTGGTAGTGATCGGGGCACAGAAAACGTAATAGTTCGTTAGCTACAGATATTTTTCAGACAAGGCCATGTTGATGCCCATTCAGGAGGAAGAATCTTTTTAGTGGGCAAAAGTACTTCAAACCAAATGATAGAATCTTTATGGGCAATGTTACGCCAACAGGTCAACTTATTGAAAGATATGCGCTGCACAGGTCTTTTTAATGATGCAGATGTTTTTCATCGACAATGTTTATTATATTGTTTCATGCTAGTAATTTCACGGGATCTTCAAATTTTTTGACAGAGTGGAACTTGCATCAGTTGCATGACATTTCATCTTCTTCAACGGAAGGTGGTCCTCAAGAAAAAACCGAGATATTGTTTACCATACCCGAGTTGAAAAAGAAGAAAAATTGTCACCACAATGTTCGCCATGATGATAAAACATTATATACGCGGCAACAAAACACGTCGGGCTGTTTTCCTGAATTTATTACCTTGTTTGATTTGATAAGTTTTAACGCTAGAGGGGAACTTGTGAATGCTGAAACCGCTTTTAATCTTAATATATATATATCACATCATTTATTGAAACAATATAAGTTTTCATCTATACATTATTTATGTTTATGATTATAATGTATTTTAATATTTAGCTCTCTTGTACTTAGGTGCAGAGTAAGCGTTTGTGGCAACTTTTGTCCGTCGTAATAGTACGTCATTTATTCGTAAAACAGTTTCTATTTAAAGCACACTAAAAAGCGGTTTCAGTCTTGTTATGACTTTGTCGAAAAACTCTTTTATTTGTGATTTTGGCTACACTTCAACAAAGGTAAAAAAAGTTGTTTCCCTATGAATGTTTCGACCCAAGGACGATTCCATTCCAGAATTTTCAGGATGTTTCGAAACAAATCAGGATGTTTCGAAACAAATTACTGACAAAACATATTTTACCATATTATTCTATATCTTTCCGAGGTATTATAACAATGCACTGGCTGAGGTAGAATCGTCTAGTGTCAACTCGTAACTGGGGATAGAAACGTTCAACATTTCATTTGTAGTGATTGAATTTTTGGTGTGTTTTCCTTTTAGTTTTTCCCATCCATTGAAAGAACAAAATATTTCTGAGATCATTTTTGAAAATAACGTTATATTTTAACGCTGTACACATATATCACGATAGATTTTCAGGGGAGCGATAGCCTTATAGTTAAGGCGTCTGCCTCGCAACCTCGGAATCTTGGGTTCGAAGTCCACACGGGTCACGACCATGATTCTTCACATGGCATCAGTACTGGTTGGTTCAATGAAGCGGACTCGAGAGTGATTTATATAAGTTGTAAGAACTTGTTTCACAATCGAGCTAAAATAAATAAGTTTAAACTAAACTAATGTTTCAGGTTTTTACGAGGTAACTCTTTTATATATGGTATCTAATATATTTAGTTAATATTCTGGAAAAATACCACGAAATATTTTACAAAAAAATAAAATAGGTAGCAACACATCATGAATATATCTGAAAATTCCATTCTCAAAGTCACTTGCTGCCATAAAAACTTTTGAGCCTTGCAGAACGCTTCTGCTTTTGACATCACTTATAATTTCATCAAAGAGTGTCCTTACACTTTTAATAGCAGTTTTGGACATGCCCTGGTCAGGTTACGTAACGTACTTAATAAAATTAAATATTCATCTTATTAAAAAGACTATTATAGATATTTGAATTGTATTGGTTTGGTTTTCCTATAATCGTTTAAGCACTTTTTTACAATTTACTCGAAATATTATATTATGGGTGTCATGTACCGGTATACTGTTCATGTTTGAAAATATTTGATAATAGTTTTTTAATGCTTAAACAAAATATTGTGCTCGAAACATTTGGATTAACGACTATTCTTGCATCATAATAAAGTATAATAAGTTTTTTATGTATCATTGACAAAAATTTATTGTCTCATTGTAAAAAAGTTATAATGTGCACAAAAGTTGGTAACGTTATTTAGTTTGAGGGAACAAAGCAAATATATATTCGTTTATAAAGCATAAAAGTACTTTTTAATATTGATTTTACTGTTTATCAAGAAATACATGTGTAATTTAAAACCTTATAATTTTTGGTTGTTTTTTTTTTTCTGAATGTTTCACAAATCTTCAAACCTTCAATTAAGTCTTTTTTACATACAAAAGTATTTGAAATTGTATGGTGTCAGAATTTCGATAACTTCAGTTCAAATTTGCACTATTTCACTGGAGAATATTGCTGCAAAGCAAAAGAAGAAAAACTTCACACACATACTTAGATATAGGGAAATGTTGTCCTAAGAATAAAAAAAAAAATGAAAAGCACACTTACTTCCGTAGCTTATCATGTGACAGATTCGATTTTCTTTAGATATTTTATATAATTTTTTATAACAGTGTGGGCGAGCTTCAATTTAAAAAAAATTCAAAAAGGGGAAATTAAAAAATGTCATTATAATTTCATGTGAGTTACACTGATAGCCCTTAAAATTTCCTACGTTAAAAGAAAATGGTTCCCTTTAAAAGTTTTTTATCGTCGACACTTATTTAAAAAAATTGAGCGTTTTTAACCACCCCCCAACAAATTTGGGAAGGGAACTTTTAAAAAAAACGTTTTCCCCTTTTTTTTATTAAAAAATATGATACTTTATAATGAATGTTTAAAACAAATTGTATAACATAAATTTTTTTTTAAAAATGCAATTTAAAACATCTATGTTTTAAATTTAAAAATTTTAAAAAAAAAATACTTAAGGAAAAATGAAAAACGCCAAAGCCGCACTTAAAGCAATTTTATTAAAATGAAAAAAAACACCCCCAAAGACTCCATTAAAATTTTTAAAATTTATAACTTAAAAAAAAACGCAGACCCTTTTAACAACTGAAAATAATTCAAAATGTTTAAATTCAAATGTACAACCGTAAATCGAAGAACCTAAGGTGAAAATCCCAAAATCACACTTTTTCATCACAGTAGTGCAAACTTAACAAAGGCAAAAACCAAAATTAAATTCCAAAAAAGTCACTCATAAAAGTGTATTCGTAATGTCACCGTCGGGATCTTTAGAAACGACAATGTCCTCCACCAGCGTCTCTTACAAATGTACATCGTCACCTCAAAGACCTTACGGTGCGGATAGTCGCCTATGGGATCTGACGCCATTCGGCCTGTAGTGTAATGCAAACACGCTGGTGAATCCGAGAAATTGTAGACCGATGGACACCAAAACGGTTGGCGCTTTGTAAGATAGCCCCGACTGAATGTGTCCTTAATCTACCTAGCGGTTACTTCTTTGTAGAACTATTGCATACAATTTGCCATCAAGTCTTCAGTAGTGTTTGAAATTTAGCACCTTTTATGGAGGAAAAGTGTGTATATGCAATTTCCATGTGAGCTTTTACGATTTCTTAAACAGACCATTTGCATAGTTTAATAATCATTTTCATCAAGATTTTAATTGCTCATTTGTGTCTAACATTTCTTGAAAGATGTGAAAAACAATAATTAACAGTTTAAAAAAAATAATTTCATTTCATCAAGTAACCATGCATTGGTTCAATCTGTTTTCTTTTGTGATCTTATTACAATTAGCCAAAAGTGTTGCTTTTGATTTTTCATGTACTGTCTTTATTATGCAATAACTTCATTAACATGCAATTATTTTTCATAATTTTGTTATCTAAATGACCGGAATGCATTCGGTTTTATGAAACTGTGAAAAAATATTTAAAAGAAATATATTTTCCTTTTTAAAATGCAATTATCCCGATCGTGCGTTTTCATAGTCCTTTAGAATATAAGAAGAAATTCGCCCGAATTTTATAAGAAATGCTCTTTTAAATAATTGATTAATAATGAGGTCAATAGACTTAGGTAAAAACAACTGTTTTATGATATGACAAGAATAAGGTTGTTACATTTTGCTGCAACATATTCTTTTCGTTAATGTTTATAGAAGAAACGTTAATGTCATTTTCTAGTGACTGCCATCCAAGTCACAAAATAACATTGTTTACACACCAGTTGTACAAACTGACAATGGTTGTTAATGTCTTAAGTGTTAAAGCTGTTGTGAGGTAATCGTAAAAAATCTGAATTCTGATGAACATGTCCAAATTACAAAAAGAAGATATAACGTAAACATATTTTTATGTCTGCTTCAACTCGTGATCCTAATATTTCCATTCTAAAACCTGTGTGAAAATTTCAAAAAGATTACCGTTAATTTTGAGTCAAATGACTCCGCTTCCGAGCCGAGCATAAGCACCGTGACATCAAGGGCTTACAGTTTCAGAACGATTGTCCTGTTTCGCATGACATGTTTGATTAAAGCCCTACATGTATTTCCAAAAAAAAACTCTGTATCGAAAGGGTTTTACCTCTTGACAACAAACAAAAAATATCCTTTTACACATAGCTGTAACTAAAAACGCCGTCGTTTCTTTATCATCAATACCTTCAGTTTTTTTATATGAAAATTTGATAGCCTGCTAAAAGTATATAGCGTAAAGTCAGAACACTCTAGTCAACCAGGCTTTTGAAATCAGGAAGACATGATCACTACCGCACAAAAAGTACTATCACTTTGTAAATATTTTATCCATTCTTGTACATTATTATAATAAAGGCATTATTAGTTGTAACGTCTTAGTAGTTGTTACAGGAATGCTGTTGTGTTTCGCAATAACTTTTTTTATTTTAGAAGTGAAAAACCATTATTTCTTTTTTCATTTTGTTTATTACAATGTCATTGGATAAGACTTTTGTATTTTACATTTTGGCCTACAACAAACGCATATAGGGGCTTATAGTCGTTATTAAAATATTAAAAATCCATCTAAAGGTTTTTATCATATTATGGACACAAAGCGAACAGCGTGACATCTGACAGACATTAATATAAAAAGCTTAAATGTAATTATTTTTTATTATTAATACTGTTATCATTACTACTACAAAAGTAAAATTGAAAACAATTAAAATAACCATGATCAAACTAATCCCAAATAAAAATCTAGTGATATTTATTATTAATCATCTTGAAACAAGGCTGCATTAGCAAATGACATTCCACCGCATGTCAAGCATCAAAGAACACAATAACTTAATGATTAAAACTATGAGATAACAATGGAAACAACAGACAAAGACCAGTCGTTGACTGGTCAGAATAATTTTATCAGTTGTAAAAATAAATCATATTTCAGGTAATTCAGATGATTTTCTAAGTTACCCTTTATAACACAGCTTATGGCAAAGTTGAGTTGAAAACCCGAGTTCTGGACCATCCGGATTTATAGACCGGTCACACAAACTATCAGAAACCGAATGGATTTGGAAACCCTTCATAAATTTTTTTTAATAAAAATTAAACACATAAACATGTACATCTATACATTAACATTTAAATCGCAGTATCAACTTGAGATATACATATATGGTGGCATATTTCTGCCACCAGATAACCATATAACTAACTAGTTAATTAAGAGATTAACTAGTTATGTAACTAGTTAACCTCTTAATTAACCAGTTAGTTATGTGGTTAACTAGTTACGTATCTAGTTATTTTTTTCAATAAATAAAAGATCATAGCGGAAATAAATGCATGTTAGTTCCTACAACTCCCATTCTTAATATTAAGTTGCATAACTAGTTAACCTCTTAACTAACTAGTTAATTAAGACGTTAACTAGTCACGTTACTTGTTAACCTCTTAATTAACTAGTTAGTTAAGTGATTTACTAGTTATGTAACAATGATTTCATAACTTTTGTGTAATATGATATCCTCTCTAGTCCCGTGGGTTTAACATTAGAATGCATATGCTCTAGTACTTAGAATAAAACTTATATATATTTAACAGTGTTATGCTTATTACTGACCATCGGTGATTCAGATAATACTACAATAACCGTTTATTTCATCAGGCCCATGCAATATAACAGAATTGTCACCATTACATGTTGCCAATGGATATATGTTTTAACATTTTTCTCCGGATTTGGAAGGTTGCCAATCAAGAAAACATTTATATTTTGTGTTATTTCCTTCAAATTTAGTGGGTTAACATGACATGCATCTTTCCCAAGAATATATGACACACTGCAGACTCTTTCTCAACAACTAAAACTTTTCCATGAACTGTGATATACGGAAGCCCTGGAGGGACATTTATTATTTAAAATTTAGTACTTAAAATTTATTACTTATTACCTATTATCTATATCTTATAACTTATTATTTAAAGATTATGACTTATTATTTACATATTATCTGAACCGCGCTATATTTGGCGGGAGAAAAAAGATGTTTTAATTGAGGCGATGACCGAAAAGGATGAAGTTGAGGATCAGTTACAGATGGTATGTATGATACATTAATAAGTCAATAATTAAATGTAACTGCACGCTGTTTAGAATAATTTCTACTTTATTGAAACCTTTTTGTGGACGTTAAGTAGGAAACAATTTTTCTTGTTCTCAATTTTGTTGAAAAAAGAAATGTCCTGATTACAGCAGTAGGTACAGGGCCATTTTAGATCTAGTATTCTGACTATCTGTGGCAATTAAACAGCGACCTTTATTTCATATATTATTTGATCTAGGTTCCAGATTATAATTAAAGCATCCAATTCTGTTAAGTAAAGCCTTGAGAAAGTTTTTAAGTGTATTGGAGTGGACCTTTTCGAAAACCTAGCTAAATACCGTTTTTCGGTACGTTATGGATTTAGCTGTGTACCAAATGAAGGACATAACACACTTACATGATATTTCTATTTTTCTTCATTATTTAACCATTTCAGATGAAAAATATCAGGTGCATATTTTCAAAAAAAATGTTTATAATGAAAATCAATTAAATTAAAACAGTCATTGTGACATCTTCCATGATAAATAGAGATATTTTCTGCGTAAATGTGTGTATTTACTTTACTTTTTGTATGGAATTATTCATACAGTACAATGATATTTAATTATATAATCTTACAAAGAAATAACTTTTTTGTTTCACTTTAATTCAAGAAAGGCCAAAACCATAAACGTTCATTATTACACTCCCCAGAGCTATGTACGGAAAGTACCGGAAAACGGCGTTTAGGTAGGCTTTCGAATTCGTGAAATTCATTAGTTAATTCCCTTTATTTCAAAGATGCCATTTGTAAAATAAAACTTGATAAAATATCTCAAAAACTCATTTTATCATCTTGCCAGTTTTATTGTAAGTATTCTTTTAAGTTTGTTGACATATACATGCGGTTGTGAGCTTGCAAGTCGTTTGCTTGTGTATTTTCAGACTTCTCAGATTAATTTTCCCAGTTCTTCGCCTTCGGTGCATGAACGTTTATATACACAGGTGCTCGTTCAGTCTTGTTGCCCATATAAAAATGAAGTTTTAAAAAGAAAATTGAAAAAAAAAAAATTTTGAAAAAAAAAAAACCAAAAAAAAAAAAAAAAAAAAAACCCCATCAAAATAGAATCTAACTATTTTGGGTTGAGTGTTGAAAAAATTGGGAGTGTCCGAGTTAAAATGTAAGTTATTTAAGATTGTATGTAAGGTAGATGAAGAATGTTAACAATTTTCTAAATGCATGATGACTGTGTAAAGAGTAGCAAAATAGCTTGTATTGTTACAAAACTTCATTTTTTTATATGGGCACCAAGACTGGACGAGCATCTGTGTTTATATATAGTCATAAAAATGAAAATTTTCAAAATAGAAATTTGGCAATTTTCAATTGGTTTGGTTTAAACATATATATTTAAGCTCTATTGCAAAACAACTCTTGGCGGCATGGCCTAATGGTTATAACGCTTTGGACAAGTAATCTTATGATTGCTAGCCGCATGGTTTCAAACCCTGACAGGGCAAGTCTTTGTCCTTGAGCAAGAAATCTTACACTCATTGTTCAGTACTGGTTGGTTCCTGGAATGGATTCGAAAGTGTGTTAATCAGCTAATAGCTTCATATACAATCAAACTAAAATAAGTTCTTTATAAACCGAAAACAAAGCAACTTACATTTATAAATCACTTTCAAGCACAGATGCTGCGCCACCCCCCCCCCCCCCCCCACACACACAGCTTGATACGCACCTGTTGACTGTTAGGAGTCTGCAATCTTTACTTTATTGAGACTTGATGGTAAACATTATTGTTTCAATATATGAAAAAAATGTTTTAAAACCAGTTTTCTCTTTGTAACAGAATCGTGTTAAAATATTAAATATTTTTGATAGACAGTTAAATAAAGAGTATGACTGTATCGCTTTGAGGGGGGGGGGGGGAGACAGGGTCTGACCCCCAAGTGTCTGTGCGCTGCTTTCCTAGAACCAACTTACTGGTGTCATATGAAGAAACATGGTTGTGACCCAAGTAGGACTGGATCCCGTGATCTCTTGGTTGAGAGACAGACATCTTAACCATTAATCACTTCCCAGTGATTTTTCAATTTTCTTTCACAGTAAATAATAATTACATTTTTAACACTGACTGATGTTATTTCAGTCTCACACTTGCTTGATAATGTTCATCACTAAGCATTTACTTATTCTCACACTACATTTTCGATGTGCAATCCAGTTTTTACACCGGAAATACAGTTTCCAAACAAACAGACAACAGGCTTTTCTAATCAGTAGTTTTGCGAGTAAAGATAACTGGTTGTGTATCTCACTGTATAAATTGTATGTAAAATGGTCTGACACTTGGTAGGTTCAACACTTAATTTAAATACTGTGGTGTCAAAAGATGTCTTGAAGTATATACTGTGACGAAGCTTACATGTATATCCAAAGCTTTCCATCGGTGTAATTTTTTTTTAAATCAGACATAGAATCACAACAAACTAGCGGTCTAAAAACAGCATAATTTGTTATGTTCGAGCATAAGCGATATCAATTTTACTTGACAGTAAGGGAAACAACTCGTATTTTTTCACTCAATATACATTGGTTATTTACATAGATCATATCGAAACTGTTTATGGGTGTATTTTCCTGCCTTAAGGTATTAGCACCCTAATGCATTACCTCCGTGTTGAAGAGTATTCAAATAGGCTAGAAATACTGTTAACTGCATTGAAAATGAGGGCCATGGGTTCAATCCCCAGAAAGGTCAACTTTTTTTTTCTTTCTTTTTTTCTTTTAACATTATTTATGTATCTCTCATGTCCCATTTGGAAAGAAAAAGTGTTTAATTTTGATTTTTTAATTTATATAGGTATTTATTGACTAAATTATTCTAAATCTATTAATAAATATGATACCTGATATTTTCAAAGTGTATTATTTCATTATTATAGAACAACTGAGATAAGCTAAAACAGTACATAAGTTTCATTTTCTTCTATTATTATTTTTGTCTTTTGTGTACTTAAAAATCATTTTGCAAACCGATATTTCCTCTCATTTTTATTTAAACTCATCCTCTTTTAGATTTTCATTAAATAAGATCGATTATCTGTTGTTGATATTTTCTTTCTAATGTGGCCTCCTGCAATAAATTCGGGCGTATATTGCAGAGCAGATGATAATATGTCTACACTTATTCTGAGTAATAGCTTAATAGAAAGTTTGAAGATTCAGAAAAGTTGAAAAGACTTCATACATACAAAGAACACATTGAAATGATACTTGATGTTGGATGTATGAATAAGGAAAAGTACCATAAGTATTGTTTTTTGCAATAAATAATGTGTATATATTCAGAATAAAATGTTAGATTGATAAATGATATGTCAACACAATGATCACATTGTAAATCTTTACCAAGTTTGTTCTTTGAGCATTATAATGGACTTGGCATTAAAATGGGGCTAATTTTATAGCAGGGTGGCAGTGTATAAACCTTATTTAGTATCAGACAAGGTAAAGAATCACCTTTAAAGATAAGAAATAGTTAGTAAAGTATTTTTTATGCTTTGCAGGATCGTACAAAGCGGAAACAGAAGTTACAGCAGCTTGTACAAAGCATAATGGCCACTAAAAAAACTGAAGGCAATCTCTTTCAAAGGTATGATGGAAAGTAAAATTCTCAGAATTTGTTATTTATGTATTATTTGCAAAAGTTAGTTCATTTGGGAAATGAATATGCTTTTTAAAGAGGTTTAGTGTCACCAATTATTTTAAAATTATCAAAATTGGCCCAAGCCTGGATGGCCATAGGTTTCCAATATGGAAAAACACTATAGAGACTACTGTTTCTACAGTCAAAATATCCTGGAAATTGGTGTGAAAGGTTGTGCTGATGATTTCTAGGGCAGTGTCAAATATGGTTACACTAGGTTGCTAGAAAAACTAGGTTACACAGCCAATATGGATATACATTTATACACCTTTAATGATAGGTAATAAATCTTAAGTAATAAGTCTTAAGTAATAAATCTTAAGTAATAAATCTTAAGTAATAAGTATTAAGTAATAAGTATTAAGTAATAGGTCTTAAGTAATAGGTCTTAAGTAATAAGTCTTAAGTAATAAGTCTTACGTAATAAATTTTAAGTAATAGGTCTTAAGTAATAGGTCTTAAGTAATAGGTCTTAATTAGTCCCCTACCGGTTTAACCGGAGGGGACTTAAGGTTTACCCTCCGTCCGTCTGTCTGTGTGTTAGTCCGTCAGTCCGTCGACAAAACTGGATCCCGCGACAACGCAAAAAATACTAAAAATATTTTTATGAAACTTAATATATGGATAGATGGCAGTATGGAAATTATGCACGTCTTTTCCTTTTGTTCCTATGTTGAAAATTCTGTTTGCTATGGCAACAAATAGCCTGAGTTTCAATATATCTGATTTAGATTTTTCAGCTTTTTCACCATAAGTTCTTTATTTCTTAAGGTGTTTACTTCAAACTTTAAATATAAGTTTCTTGTCATCATCCACATCATATGCGACAAGGTTTACAACTCTAGCACAAAAATTAACTCTAGCACAAAAATTAGCAGTATTACCTCCCTTGAACTTAGAATTTTTATGAAAAATAATGTATCTACTTCAAACTTCATATAATATTTTTATATGTGTCTTATTATCACTCAACATTTTTGAGAAGGTTAAATACTCTAGCATGACTATTTTCAGAATTATGTCCCCCTTGAACTTAGATTTTTTTCGAGAAATTGGTATTTTTTACTCCAACTTCTTCATTCCTTATAGGATTTACTTTAAAATCCCACATCATAATAATATGACAAGGTTGTATAAATATAATTTACTTACTAAGGCAGGGAAACTTAACACATTACTGTGATATAGACAAACTTAGAACTCAAAAGATTTTAGTTCATTCACTGGTAAAATTGAACGGCCAATGGCCCATCAGAATGTTGCTGGGGTTCTAATCGGTAGGGGACTTATGGATTGCTTGCAATACTATGATAATTGCTTGTTTTGACAAGAATTATGCTCTTTTAAAACTTTAAGTAATAGAATTTATTACTTTACATATTCATTATTTGTTATTAATGATTGGATTGTCTTCATACTTAAAACAATAACTCTTAGGAAAAGAGCTTCCAGTATCCCAAACTAAATTTGACATTGATTTATATTTTAGGTCCACTTGTGAAATTTTGCCTGAATTTTGCAATTAATGGCAAAAATATTGTTATAACAATGCTCGATGCCATTATCATATTCCAACTGAACTTGACGTTTACAAGAAAACAGACTTGATGTAATTGATCACGAAATTGAATTTGCTAAAATTGACCAAAACATGTCTGTAAAGTGTTTGATATGTTCATGCTTAACACCCATTTAAAAAGTACCTATAGTTTGATCAATCTGAACTTGATCCTGACATTTATATGGCCTTCAACTTTAGAGGTTAATTCTTGAATTTTGCTAAATGTAATGCTGCATTGTTCTTATTTGAATTATCATTTATTGTTGACAATAATAATAATGAATGATTCATATAGGAATTTGGGCATCAAGGCCAATTCATTGAATTGCGCAAATTGTCAGAACTATGAAAATACATGACAGATGCTAATCATAATTGAGTACCTTTGACAAACTGATATGTTAAGCAATTTGAGCAAGACCTTGCCCTTCAGATAACATTTACCTTTAAGGTTATTTGTTCAATTCTGCAGGTCTTTGTAACACATACAAATTTGAAAAAAGTCAGAAAAGGTTTATCACCCTCAGTTAATTTTGGTGATAATATTATAATTTCATGCATGATTTTCTTGTTGCATCATTACTTTTCTAAGACCTGGAAACTTGGAAAGAATATAGGTCAGGGTCACCACCCAGTTTTGTGACAGCAAATATTGAATTTATCTTGATTTCAACATAATCAATTTGATCAAGATTGGTATTTATGGTTGTCGTTTGCTATATGGACAAACATATATTTTCTTTGGTCATGTGATGTATGCAGTCTATTAAGAACTTATATTAAATGATATTAATGAAGATAAAACAAGTAAGACCAAGTAATGATAGCTACAACTATATTATAGTTTTTTTATGAAGCAGTAATGAACAATTCAATTTAATATATACATACTGAAAACATGACTTAAAATAACATTTTTAGAATAATTTCTTTGTTCTCCTTTTTGCCATTGTTGCAATTAACCAAGTCTATAATAGATCTATAACTCCTTACAAATAACAATTTAGTAACAACAAATAAAAGTATAGAAATAAGTAATGATAAATTATATTTACATGGCTTCTTTAATTTATAAACTAAATGTTATTCTGTTTTTAGCACACGAGTCCTTATACTAGAAGTGGTCGTGGGCGTGGAAGGAGGTCAGAATACAAGGTGCCTATAGGTTGGCAACATTTTAGCAAAGGGAAATACAGAATTGTTATGCAAAGGAATGGAGGTGGTACACGAAATATATACAAGAATTCTGATGAAGAAGTAACAGTAGATGAAATACTCGTAGAAGGGAAAGCATTTTACTTTAAGGATGGCAAAAGCAAGTTTGGTTTATTAGAGGAAATGGCTGTTACCCTTGTGACAGCTTCTGGACAAGAAATTTCAGGCTTCACAGACAGAAATGGTCTGCCCTGTTGCTTCACAGAGTATGTTAAAGCTTATGGACTTTACCCATCTCAGTGTCATTTATACTTAAGAACGAAAATCAAATCAGAATCGGATACAGATAAATGTTTAAAAACAAAAGAAGTAAGTCCGTGTTTTCTTGTAAACAACATTAAAGCTGGGTTGCTGGAAATATCATATGAGAAAAAAACACAATCTGTATATGCTGATACAGGAAGTTCCATTTACATTAAATCATACAGAACTGCTATGTCTTTGGCAAAAGATGATCTTGAAGAATACAATGTTTTCAATGATGGCTATTCAGTAATTAGTGTACAGAAAGACAATAAAGAATATTTGGTAGCCAAGGAAAATGTTTACTATTTCCAACAAGTCAGTTTTGATCCAAATCAAGTTGTTTGCTTCATACATGGACCGAATATTATTCATGGGAGTGAAAGTGACGACTTGAATCATCTTATGATAGGATGCCTGACAATAGTATTTTATTTTCAATATAACATGCTAAAGTCCTTTTAAATACAAAAAAAAATCAATTTCAGTATATCAAAAAATCTCAGTTGAGTTCCTTTAAGAATTAGCTTTTGAGCTTACAGAAATTATTAATACACACTCATGTTTATATACTATACTCGTTTTGTTAAAAACCTTGTGTTAAATAAAGGTATTATAAATTTCTACAAATATTTATTGTCATTTCTTAAGAGAAATTGTAACTACATTTCATTAAAATATTTATTCCCATTATTGCACTAAATCATCCCTTACGTGTGAAAAATAAGAAAAGCTGAGAAAACTTTCGCCATACTGAAGTCATTTTATGGTAGTGGGATCTCGACTTTTAATGTTTAATTGTTTTGAATAGATTGCAGATTATGTTTTGCTTGGTCGTGTGGGGTTGTGTTCATTGAACGCTGCCTTTCTTTTGTGTTCTTGTTTTCCGTATTAAATATATATTGTAGTTGTCACTTCAGTGTTGTTATATTTTTCTGGTCCTTCGGGATCATTGATGCCAGCACTATTAAGTGTTGAGAATTGAGTACCGCTCAAGCCGGTGCTAGGGGGCGTGAGGGATGTTGCACGTATTCATTATCCCTCATGTACAGACTCAATCAAACCGAGTCTGCAATTCTCTTGTAATTTTGTTGTGATTAATGCTTCCGAGGGATCACTTTGTTTCCAGATTTTTATACTTCACAACAGCAGGTGTCAAGTGCTGTGTGGCAGCTGTAAAAAGTTGCCCCGTACTTCACTTCAGTGTTGTTATATTTTTCTGGTCCTTCGGGATCATTGATGCCAGCACTATTAAGTGTTGAGAATTGAGTACCGCTCAAGCCGGTGCTAGGGGGCGTGAGGGATGTTGCACGTATTCATTATCCCTCATGTACAGACTCAATCAAACCGAGTCTGCAATTCTCTTGTAATTTTGTTGTGATTAATGCTTCCGAGGGATCACTTTGTTTCCAGATTTTTATACTTCACAACAGCAGGTGTCAAGTGCTGTGTGGCAGCTGTAAAAAGTTGCCCCGTACTTCACTTCAGTGTTGTTATATTTTTTCTGGTCCTTCGGGATCATTGATGCCAGCACTATTAAGTGTTGAGAATTGAGTACCGCTCAAGCCGGTGCTAGGGGGCGTGAGGGATGTTGCACGTATTCATTATCCCTCATGTACAGACTCAATCAAACCGAGTCTGCAATTCTCTTGTAATTTTCTTGTGATTAATGCTTCCGAGGGATCACTTTGTTTCCAGATTTTTATGTAGGAAAAGTTGTCGGTTACATTTCAAAAGCTTAATAAAATTTTAACTATCGATTTTTGTGCTTTGTTACGAATGCGCTTTAAAGGCACTATCTAACGCTTAAGGTTATAAGTAAAAATTATGACAAAATTTAATAATTAAAATAAGTAAGTGGAAATTAGCGCAATATTTTTGTCTTATTTTGATATTTTAAAGTAATCCTTATCACATGTACAAGCCAAATCTCTGGTATTTACGACAACTCATTCTGGATTCGCCTGCATTCTTATACCTAATCTACAAGTCCGGTTATCTCACCGATTTCTTCTGCACGGATCTTGCAAGATGCCGTTGCCAGCACAGTGTAGACTGTAGACAGTGACTGTTATTAATTTATATCTTTAGGGGAGTAGAGACAGATACATTTTCTCTACTAACTGAATTGGGTCTTTTAATACAATATGAACAAAGGATATTGCCCTCTTACCATAACATTAGAAACGACCATTGCAAATGTTCTCTTGGAAAAGTTGGACTTTCCAAATATTCAACAGAGACAGTGTTTTAAGAATTTTTTTTCAGAGCATCTTGTGACAAGCATCAATTAGGGATTTCATTTGTTGTATGCAATGAAAATATGAATTGAACGATGAGACATGTAAATGCACATATTTTTATACATTTTTATATCCACTAAACAAGTTTACAACTGGTTAATTCAATACTACAAAATAGTAAGTAATAATAAAGATAGACAGAAAAGAATAAATAATTTTGTAAACATGAGTTACTTCCCCTTTAAATAGAGAAAACCTGAAACCCAAAAGAACACCCTAAAGAGCAAAATTATGAAATGTTGCAGGATCAGGTTTATTAAGCCATGCAAAGTAATGGTAAAGTATTCATAAAAAGTTAGATGGCCATATGACAGCAGTAATTGCAGAAAATCGGATAGCTTTCAACATCCGGATACTGGTACACTTTGTAAAAACAATCATTCTGTGCAATAGATAAACGTAATATGGATAAAATCAATAGGATAATCGTTTACAACAGTTCCAATACCAATCTTAATACTCATTTTTACAGGTGAACGTTCTTCTTGTAGGAACATTTTGATTATATATAAATGAATGAAAAAGAATACAGCATCAATGTAGACCACAACGATATTCGAAATTCGGGTTTTAGTATTGCCAATAAATAATTAACATAAGGGACAAGCTGCAATTTCGTGAAAATAATATCACAATGCACATGCTTTTTACATAATGTTATTAAATACAAATATAACAACATATTTGTTTACTTGATTTTTACGAATCAAAATAAAACTAATTAACACAACATGACATTAACTGCTAATAATAATAGCTCCTTCCATAGGCCAAAATAAAAAGCATTTCATAAGAGCCAATAAAATCATACATCTGAGTCTTGTACAAATTGAAGCATTACTCGTTTATAAACAGACTAGAGACCCTGGTCCGAATCCTGGAAAATTAAAATTTATAATTCTTTATGCCACTGCCATATTTTGCGATTCATGTTTGTGCGTGCATATGTTATAGTGAACTTAAAAAATCCTTTTGGTTAAACCCACAAGTCCAATTTCAACGCAACTTGCCATGATTGTTCCTTGGGTGAAAGGTGTCTAAAATTTATCAAAGAATTTTATTCCCGATAAGTTACAGTAAAACATAATATTTTTCAGGAAAATGCCATGTTCAAGGGGAGATAATTCTGAAAATATTGCATTTAGAGTTATGAACCTTAACACATAAAATGTGGTTGATGATATGGAACGTATGTTTGAAGTTGATAACTCAAGAAAAAGTTAAAGAAAAAATATTTAACTGCACAAAATCTTTAATCTGAAATCTGGACGCGGACGCCTGGCTGAATTGGACAGCTGTCCATATACTTTGAATAGACGAGCTAAAAATTTAATACTAATAAAAGATTGAAACTTGGTTAAATAATCTTGCTGAATCAAGACATGTATCAATGGTTTAGTTGTATATACATGTAAAGGATATTGAATTAGTGTAAGTTCAATACTGAATTTAATGCACTCGTTGAATAAAATTATATTATGCGAGCCTCTGGCGAACATAATATTATTTTATTCAACGAGTGCAATAAATTCAGTAATGAACTTACACGAATTTAATATTCTATTTATCACATACACAATATAAATACCGTTTTTAAAAATTGAAATAAGAGTAATTTTCCATTGACGCACCTATAGTATAACGCTAACATTTAGCGCGTCTTTACATTATATTTGTATAACGCTAATAACGTCACGTCAAAATATATGCACAGCTGCGCAATAGCATTTTTACGGAGTCTCAAAATCGGCACGGGTATGTAAAAAATACATTTATGAAAATGATGCAATATTATCTTTTGAGATAAATTCCGTAAATATGTTAGCTAGTCGCTTTAAGGACCCTTCGAATTTGGGTTACTTAGATTCCAGTGTCTACAGACAATTGTTCATTTTCGGTAGTTGTCGAACAAAGAAACACTTACAATACAAAAGAATACTTCGTAAATTACATATTAAATAACACAAGTACCATACAAAAGTGTATTCTTATATATCTCAATTGTCAGTAAAGCAAACCTTTATAATGCAAATAAAGACTAAAGTGAAAATTATAGTATTTAAAAGGCTGTATAGAAGTAATGTTAAGCAAAAAAATTGTGTCCATTTAATACTCAAGTTATTGAATATATCACAACTTTATTTTAAATTATCAAAAGACATTTATGCAATCATTCGTATATATATGTATATGTTCAGTATGCTACTGTTCATGCGCATGTGCTAGTCACATTCTTGATCGTAAAGGCATATCAATTCTTCATATAACTTTAAACCATCATTTGCATTACACGGGATCTGTAGATTTGGCTTAAGAAGGTATGCCAGTTCATGGAATTCTGCTCTCTCTTTTTGTTTGGGGGTAGCATACATTTCTTGGCAAAGATTTAGTTCAATATCGTCAACACTTTTCCCCATTTCGTATCCACCAAATAATTCTGGAACGTAACATAATATATCTGGCTTACCAGAAGGAAGTTCGTTTACACTTTTCTGAGGTCGGATATTGTGTAAATTCCAGTGTTTTGCAATACGGTCTAGTTCTGCTTGCAGAACATCCATAATGCAAAAACGGACACACTCTATATGTATCGGATTAAGTGCATTAAATTTGCCAGTATCTCGCAAATCTTTCAGTTTATTTATCCACCAGTGTATTCCTTGACGTCGCAGGTAGCTCCACCAGGCTTCGATTCGTTGGTTCGAGGTACTTCTCCTAAACATAGGCTATTGGTTCCAGACATTGAATCATTGTGGTTCCGTCGAAGTAAGGGTTGTAGAAAACTGATGTGTGTGTTTTCAGTGCCACAGTCAGCTCTTACAATACGAGGGACAAGTTTTAAAGTCTTAATCGATTCAATAATAATAATTCGATTCTTAATAATCAGCGATGCATTTTGGATCGTTATTACTTGCCCCAACTTCTAACCAGATAATTCTACGACTATACCCGTCTATTGCTGCATGAATACACAAACCAAATTGTTTAAGTTTGTCGTATCCGTCAACGTGCCAAATATAATTTGGGCCTTGTGCACAATATTTCCTTCTAATTAGCCTGTGGGCCTTTCTCAAGCGTACCCCTTCAGGATCTATTTCTCTCATTAACCGCATTACATCATGCCTCTTAACTTTTAATTTATAGTCGTACATTAAACGCCGCCACATACTTCTATAGCCGATACAATTTCCACTGTACTGAAGTTCTTTCCCTATCAAATCTTTAATAACGTCATCTTTTGCGGTAAGAACATCTCCTCGGCGGCATAAATTATTCGCCTTCAATATTCGCTTCAAGTGCAGTATGCTGATTTTAATATTGTGTTGAGAAAATAAAAGAAGAACGATTTCAAAGTACTTAAAACCATCCCTGAAATATTCTTTCACCAATTTTAGTCTAGACTGTTTATTTTGATTCACTGGTGGTGTTTTATAAGGTACAACAGCTCCTGCATGGCTCAGAATTGTTGAGAACAGTACAACCCTTGCACTCCAAAGCATTTCCATCTGACCTGCAATTTACAAAAAAAAGATTGATAAACATAACTACATTAATTATGCTTTTTATTGATATTTTCCCTTTCCATTGTGTAACATGCATAAGTAGCACAAAGGGATCGATACTTGCGCTGAGTTTTGAGTTTTATTTTTACCTTTATTCAACTAATGTTATAAATTCATTATTTAGAACCAGCTGACGTTATTTCTGGCATGCATGAAGGCGCCAGAATGACATCATATAGAAGTTTTATGAGTTGGTGATAAAATTGGGATAAAATTGATTTATCTATCTCCGATGTAAAAAATACTTAAATAAGGCAGAAACGTACGGTACTTGAAATAAAAATGCATTCTTCATTATTTTTTGTTTGTTAATTACCATAGTGTCAGGAGGATGTTGAATAGAACAGCCAATTAATGTGAAAATTGGCAGCGGAAATAATATCCGCTTGAAAAAAAAAGCCTCAATAATCTCCATTACTTTGCTCTTTGTGGTCATGTTAGAAACAAAATAACATCGATCTGAGCGGCCTTTATCGGCTATTAAACACCTATTTGTCGTTTTGATGCAAAATGTTACCACTCAGGAAAACGGCCTTCCTGGTTAATTTGGTGTTTAATAACCGATAAACACCGCTCAGACCGATGTTATTTCTCAAGTATATACAATTTAAGACCAAAAGTTCTATAGTACCAGCAGTGATCTTACTGCTCTATATATGGTAACGAGTAAAATTTAAGATACACCAGCACATATAGGATTTGATTTAAAAAAAAAACAACATTACATACCCTCTGTTACTGGTTTTCGTCTTGTGCTGCGTAACAATGTAACTTTTCACAGAAGTGTACTTTTTGACATCTATTTTGCACCATGTGTTCATTATTTCCCGCCACTGGCAGATAATAAGTTATAGGTAATAGGTAATAAGTAATAAGTAATAAATTATATGTGCTAAATAATGATTATTGGTTTTAAGTAATAAGTAATAATTATTAAATAATAAATGTCCCTCCAGGGCTTCCGTAGTGATAGATATGTTCTCTTGTTCTTTCCTAAAACTCATTGTCCCTTTGATAGAATTGTGTCAATACCATCTGCATCATAGTTTGTGTATCACCCAGTCCAGGTTCAAAATTCCCTTTAAAATGTTTTTTTTAGCTTCACTCTTGATACGAGTATATGTCTAATTTCGTGTACTCCACCTTTTTTTTTATTTGATAGTCTGCGAGTGCCCGACATTTACCTCACTTTGCAGGCGATTTTTACTGTCATTTTTTATCTTGCTAAGGCTAAAAAATCAAAATACCAATACAATGCATCGTATATGAACATATTGGGTATTTCAGGAACACACTGATATTTATAAGATAGCACTGATGACTCAACATTGTTTTGTTTTTTTGAAAACAAACTATTATAAACTATCAGCGTTAAAGAAAATTACGATCAATTGTATATTTCATATTTTTTACTATCTGAAATGGTATTTAGTTTACACTGTAGCGATCGTTTGACCAAGATTTGTGAAATCATGATGACAATTGCAGAAACTATGATAAATACAAGGTTATTTCTACTAGTGTCCTAGTTTTGGGTCTAACATGACCATATTCAAATTAATCTATTAGGCATGAAATCATTTTGACAAAGTTTCATTGAGATGACATCTCTTGTGTTGATTGTTAACAATGTTTATGTAAGATTATCCTGTGTTTTTGTCATCATGCATAAATTCAGACTATTCATTTTTCCTAGATCAGTGATCACATGTATCACCTGCCGATAGCAAATTAATAATGGGCCAATTTTTTTTCATTCAAGAGCCATAACACAGTCTAACTAATTCACCTATTTAATGAGTTTAACATGCTCGCGTACTTGAGGTATCAATGACATATCCACTCATTTTAATTCAAACCTGACCATATAAGCTTCAGATCAAGGAAAAAGATGTATATATAGGTTAGATGTAGTCAACACATTCTCTTTATACTCAAGGCCAAAGCTCAATATTGCATCATCTTAGATGACCTTGACCTCTGACCCAGCGAACTAACTCATGTACATATCAATTCATTTCATATGAAATTCCTCCATGAACACAGAAGTTATGGCATGGATAACTTCTGATGAACACACAAACACTGAATAGCCACTTTGACAACTATCTCGAGCTCTGTGAAAGCGGGCTTGAAAAATCCTCTGATCACCATGCATAATACTTTAAAGTATAAGCAAGATACAGTGCCAATAAACACAAGATTTTTTTGCGAAACCCCCCGCCTCACTATGGAGATTATTTGTCCCCAGTTATATTAAAATCCCTCTACGCATGTACGATTTACACTTGGGTCATGGGTTTGCGCTGAGTCCCATGTGTGACCTTAGCCTTTGAGCAGCAGATCTGGGTGTTGTATTAGATATACCATCACATCGTGGTATCAAAATTGTTATCCTTTAAAGAAAGACAAAATGTAGACGGGACAAGGCCAAGATGGACGTTCTTAAATCTTGGTTTTATGTGAATGATTAATCTTTTGTTCTGAAAAGACACACAAACCAAAACCAGAGGGCCATAATGTCCCTATATCGCTCACCTGTATATTGGCTTTTGTCATGGCCAACATCCTACCAAGTTTACGATTGTCACTGTTAATTTGAAACCGGGGTCATAATTAAAACGTGCTGGACTGACATAAAAAATGAGGATTCTCAGTGCAGACAGATTCAAAAACTGTATCGATACCTGAAAAGGCGGCCTATATAAATGTATGCATGATTATGAAAAATATAGTGTCAAATTAACTTAAATCTAAAGCTAGAGTACTTACTTTTGAAAGAAAAATGAATTGCAACTCCTGTAACTCTCGCCACCTTTACTCTGAACGGAAAAGCTCTAAGCGCATGCTCAAGCATCATGTCATACTTGACATTCGTGACGTCACTACTGTACAGATGAAATTATGAAGTCGTGAATTCATGAATTCACGAATTTTAATTTCACAATTTCACTTTAAAGAAAGGAATCGTGAACGAATGAACAAGTGAACGAATGAACAAGTTTAAGTATGAAAACATTTCAACGAATTTTTATAACGGACCTGACATAAATTTAAAAAAAATATAACAAAACAAGTTAAAAAAAAACATCAATTTGAATATGTAATTTGAATATATTATAATTTATAATTATATTTCAAATTTTTAAATGTTATTTGATTATTAGAGAGGCTTTTTGATTATACGAGTATTCAAAATAATGCAACACGTTTTATAATTCATATATGCCAAAAAGGGACAACTCTAGCTCAGATGTTATTATTGTACAGAAAACATCTGCATTACTTTTCGTTTTTATTTGTTTGCAACAATTTCCATTTTAAAATGATAAGGTAACCGTTCAAGTTAATGGCATACTAGGTAAATAGATTATATAGAACTTTTCTTCAAGTTAAGGTTGGTGTTTTGGACTTAATTTAGTTAATTTATACACGATCTAATTGAACTGTGCAAAGTATTTTCTTGATTTATGTGACAATGATAAAAAAAACATTGTTTTGTTGGTTAAGGTAATAAAAATTTTATTCATTTGAATCGTCACGTTCAGATCAAATAATAGTGTTGTTTATTTCTTGGATAAACAAATCCATTTTCATAGCAATTACATTTATTGTATAGATATAGAAAAAGAAAGGGCAATAAAATCGCGCGAAGAATTACGAAACAACAAGTTGAAATTAATCAAATGTTATCTATTTAATTTGATAAGTGTAGTTTAAATAGAAAGAAACAATTTTACTACATTGTTATGGTAACTCTGTCTGATATTTTTCAATAAAGCATTGCTATTTCACGAGACAGTGTATATTATAAAAGTAGGATGGCAAACTAGCATAGCAGCAGTCAATGTTAAAATCAGTGTAATAAACCAGATAAGACAACGTTATCCGCAATCATTACTTTAAAAATATAACCTTGTAGTTCGTAGTCAATGGGAGGCAACATACAAGCTGAATTAATGAATCATTTATAATCACTATTATCTTGTAAATTCCCTTTTTAAACGACAGCTATAGATTAATGTACCTGCACCCAAATCTTCCCATTTATTTTCAAACCTACTGATTAGACGTTTGGTGTTAGTACACTTATAACATACAACTACGACTAGTAGTACGTCCTTTATAATTCAAAACGTAGTAATAAATCAGTTCTTAAAAACTCATAAAATGTTTTGGCCAGCTTTAGATAATGTTGTATTCTTATATTTTGTCCTTAATAATCATGTTCTCAATAAGCGTGTAAACCGATGATTAAATAATATGACCGCTAGAAAAAGCGGCAGTGAAAAATATAATATATCAATGATTTCATGTTGTATAAAAAAATAATTACCCATTCATATTCCCGCATGATGTTAAATTATCAAAGCATTATAAGTTATTTTTAGTAGAAGTAAGAATGTGTATGTATTTTATGATTTTTTTTTTAAATATTTGTTATCTATTCCTGTTTAACCTTTTTTATTTATTTATTATAATTATAAGCATTATTATTTGTTAGAAAGATTTGCACCATGAGACTTCTAAAATCATTCGTTAGTTGGCTTTTTCGTCATGTTAAGTGTATATCAATGAAGCAAAATTAAAACGTAAAGTATGTGTATGCATATGTGTTGCAACCTTACTTTTTAATTATTGTTTATATTTGGAAGATGTTATTATCATCATGAAATTGGAAAACAATATATACAATACTTTTGATGTTTAAAATAAAAATAGTTTCATAATGAAATTTTTTAGAAAGAAAGTGCATTTCCATATCTCTAACGAAGGATAATTATGCTAGACTACATTCATGTGTGTATGTACATTAGTCATTCGTTAATTCTCCGTTATCTAAGACTAATTGTATCAGTATCAAAAAATAATTAATGATGCTAACCACATAATTATAAATTACAGAATAGGGCAGAAGATATTATGGCTTCATAATTGCTGCACACAAAGTACTAACCTATATTAATTTAGTGCCTTTTTTTTAAAGAAATATATTTACTGTTATTTTGACAGCATAAAATATATTATGAATGTTCATGTCAAAGAGCATACACTATCAATATAGGGATGCCATTCTTTATTGTCTAAGTAAATGATATCGTTCATATAGTCAAAGGTTTGTTGGTTCTCTTTATCAGCCGTTAATGTATCAATATCACCGATCGATTATATCAATTTCAACATGTGTATTGGAAGATGTATTGTTGAAATTTACTCTCGTGACTGTGTTGATAAACAAACACCCTAAACCATTTCACACAACTTGTCACAAAAAGGTTTATGCATGGCACTTGATCCCTTTCCAGTATTTACATATCCAGATGATGCTTTCCCTGCTTTTAAGTCAATGATAATTCCCCCACACTTTTAAAATTCTCTTGTGTGGCATTATACTACAGATAACCACTTGGCCCAACACAATTGCAACATTTTATAGGTTATGTGTTCTCCTCCTATATTGCGAAATATTTAATAACCACTTGGCCCTAGAAAATCGTATTACATGCACCTTATAGGTTAACATTTTTCCAACATACCATTTTATGATTGTTGAAGATTGACCGGATTATTCAGTAAGGATTTGTTGATGAAGACATTGAACTATAATTGTTTGATTTTTTGTTTAGAGTACGCCACACTCAAAGGTTTGCTTTTTTCTAAATTTTGTAACAAAATTATATTATCGAACATATGTTAACAGTATTTTTCTAAACTTGAAAAAAAATGATTGAAAATTGACACGACAAAAATAAGAAATAAAACAACCTCATCAAACCGTAAAAGTCTGCACGGCAAAACTGAAATCGTACAGAATATTCGTATGTTTTTAATTCTATCTAACACCAATATCTGTCGTAAATACATATGGAGTTTACATTCTGAATGCATATATAAATGTATGCTGTATTTTTTAAAAAATAAGACAGTCTGAAGCAGTCAAATGGGCTTCAGAGAAATTTACAAATATCTAAGCTGCCAATAGTCGCCCACATTACTAATAGCACCTAAATATTTGTTTCCGCTTATTACAATTTATATTGATAACATTTCTTACTTTTATTCAAAATTCATATGTATTCAAACATGCCAATCAACCTGTATATCAGTTTCTTCGATATCTTGAAAGTCTGTTCTTCAAAAAATAGATAAATACAGAATCCCTAAAGAAAGCCCAACACGGCAAAATTGAAAATGTTGCAGGCTCGGTTTGATTGAGCCTGTTCATGGACGGTACTGGATAGTGCAAGTTACCGTCCACGCCCCCTAGCACCGGCTTAAGCAGAATTCAACATTTAAACATGAAATAGTAAAAATTTGAATTTAGAAACATCCGCAGATGTGTTCATACGGCGGTTATCATGGAACCTTCAATGTGACACTTCCGTGCCATTCCATGAAAAGCGGCGTATGGTCCCCAAGTAATAAAAAGCGTGTGCCCTAAACGAGAAAACAATGGGCGGAACTAAATAAAATGGAATTTTGAAAGGGGATCAGAGGTTATGAAGCCTGCGTATCACAGATAAGACGCCAAAAGACAAATTTAAAAAGCAGGCAACATATCCTAAGGGTGATTCAACATTATTCAAGTAGGAATATTGGAACCACCCAACTAGAAAATGCCGAAAAGTTGAAACTAAAAATAACACAAGCACACCAATAATGTCGTGCTGAACGATCTTCAAGGATCGAAAATATAACATCATTGATTAAATGTACGGGGAGACTTTTACAGCCGCCACACGGCACAAATAACACGGATGTGATCATATAAAGACATTTAAATAAGGCCAATGAAAATTCTTCGTCAATGGTATATCATGTACGTATCTATAAATCTCTATTGTAATAGAAATGTTTGAGGTGTTAAATTGAACATATACATGTCTTGATATTCTAGAGGAATGTTCCATAATATACGAGACATGATCTTTAATCAACCGAATTTACGATAAGATCGAGTTTATATAAAATAGAGAAAAACAGAATCCCTAAAGAAAGCCCAACACGGCAAAATTGAAAATGTTGCAGGCTCGGTTTGATTGAGCCTGTTCATGGACGGTACTGGAAAGTGCAAGTTACCGGCCACGCCCCCTAGCACCGGTTTAAGCAGAATTCAACATTTAACACGAACTGGTATAATTATGAATTTTGAAACATCCGCAGATGTGTTCATATGACGGTTATCATGGAACGTTCAATGTGACACGTAAGTGCCTTTCCATGACAAGCGGCATATGGTCCCCAAGTAAAAAAAAAGCGTGTGCACTAAACGAGATAACAATGGGCGAAACTAAATAAAATGGAATTTTGAAAGGGGGTCTGAGGTTATGAAGCCTGCATATCACAGATAAGACGTCAAAAGACAATTTAAAAAGCAGACAACATATCCTAAGGGTGATTAGACAGTATTCAAGTAGGAATATTGGAACCACCCAAGTTGACAAAGGCTAAATAGAAAAAACTAAAATGCCACATAGCATGTATGCACAACAATTATGTCGTTCTGAACGATCTTCAAGGATCGAAAATATAACATCTTTGATTAAATGTACGGCGACATTCATCTATGTAATTTATCTAATAATTCTAGTATAGATTGACACACATACTAGTGGAATTGGACATTACTGACTTTTATTATTATATTAATACTGTTATTATAAAAAGACACGGACCGAGACTTACATTTTCATATTTTTCAGACCATTTCGTTTTATTTTAAGCGAATTAAACGTAAAGTTTTATTAATTAAGCCTTAATGTGACTGTAGGTATTTATCTTTCATTCACTAGGTACTGTTTATATTTCGGAGCCGTTTTTAATGTAACATGGATCAGTGTTATTCAGAAAAGGTAAGCCATGTTTGTATTGATAGTTAAGTTAAACTTTTTGACCATCGCCATTGCATTAATTCGTTGAAGTGTAGTTATGGCGTAATAAACCTTCAACCATACTGGTGTGGGCTTAAATCCGAGCAGTTTCATTATTTTACATAATGGTTTTATGTTGTTGTTTTTTTTTTTTTTTTTTTTTTTTTTTTTTTCACTGCACGGATACTTCGTTTGCGCCATGCATAGAAAATACATATCTACTGTTTAGAACATTTCAGTAAAAAATTGTATGCAATATGTACACAATGGATTGCAAGGAAAATCATCTATTTTATTGCTAGCATTTGAATCTTGAGCATGTTGTGGTTGAAGCGCATAATACGGCCCTGTAACAAAAAAGTTATATCAAACGTTTGTTACTTGATTTTGTTTGTAACTTGCCGTCGCAAATAACGTGATAGGGTGCGTGGTCTATCACCACGACACTCTAAGCTGGACGATTAAGTATTAAGCTTTTGATGAAAATAAGGCCATTCATTTTTCAGTAATTGTCACTTATTGAGGTACTCGTTAGCACTGGATACGAAGTCACCAGCTCCAGTGCGACTTAAAATGCCACAAAGGTTAAACATTGCTTGAATTGCTGAACTGAATTGCAACTTATTATATATGTTATTGCATTCTCGTATATAAAATGCATGAACAAATATGTTAAAAAGATACATAGATTAAATTAAAGGAATGAAGAGAATAATTATAAAATTAAAAGGCATTAAGTTTTACATTTGTGGGATTTAAACTTACTACCTTCCGCTACAAAACAAAAACCATAACCAATACACTTACACGCCAATAATATTATTTTAGCTGTTTTCCTGGTGGTGCGCTTTCGTAAAGGCCCGGTCACACAGCCCTCCACGGGCGTATCGCGGCCGAATAACGGCCAAAAATTTCTGCCCGTGAAGCAGACGCTGTTGGACGCTTTGAGGTCGCGATAAAGACGCGATACAGCCGTACTTTACCCGTCGTTACACGCGGTAAGAAATTCACACGCGGTTGGCCGAGCGAAAAAGTTTTGGGCTGCCCAAAAAATTAGACCGCGGGTAATCGCGGGCGGTACACGTGGTACACACGCGGTAAAGACGCGGTACAGACGCGGAACGAACGTGCTAGGACGTGCTACGGCCGCGGTTAAGACGTGGTTACACGCGGTAGGAGGCGAAATTTTAGCGGGTAATCGCGGGTGGAGCACGGTCATAGCACGTTTGTTCCGCGTCTGTACCGCGTTGTTATCACGTGCATTAGCGTGTGTACCGCGTGTAAGCACGGACAAACGCCTTTCTCCGCGTAAACAGCGCGCCCCAATACCGGCCTAATCACGTTCAATTGCGTCTTGTACACGTCCCAAATACGATTGTCCACGGCCTAATCGCGTCTGTACAACGTCTGATTTTAGGAATATAAAAAGCGCGATTTGCCGAGCATTCGTCAGTTGTGCTCCAGACGTCAAGGGGTGAACATGGATCCCCGTCACCGTAATGACTTCGTCTTGCTGCTCCAGCAGCATCAGAACCAAGTGGTACAGGTCCAAAAATTGTCAATAATAGTTTAGCTTTTAGTGTCTTGGGTATATTTACGATTAAAACATGTTAATTTAAAAGTTGTTTGTGGGAACTTTCATGCCTGTGTTATTATGCTAATAAAACAAGCGGACAGTTTTGTCATCGAAAATAATTAAATATTATTATATATCAATAATGCAAATTTAAATAATTATATAACATTTACACAGCTTTGTGCTGATCTTTTCTTTTTCTTGTCTTTCGGATAAATTCCAACACCTTGTATTGAAAATTGAGCTCCTATCAAGCCGATGCTGGGGGTGTGAGAGATGTTGCACATCAGTATCTCTCATCTCTGCTGGGGCGTGAGAGATGTTGCACATCAGTATCCCTCATGTCGGCTTGGGGCGTGAGAGATGTTGCACATCAGTATCCCTCATGTCGGCTGGGGGCGTGAGAGATGTTGCACATCAATATCCCTCATGTCGGCTGGGGGCGTGAGAGATGTTGCACATCAGTATCCCTAATGTACAGACTCGGTCAGGTCCAATCTGCGAATGTTATTTTGTTGTTTTGTATGCTTCCGAGGGATCTCCCTGTTTTTCAGATATTTCACCTATTACCTATTTAACTCATTGCCAACGATCAAGACGCCACAACGTACAAAACAACTGATTCAGACGCTAAAATTGTATTTGTACTTAAAATTGTTGCATCTATTCATTTTACTCCCGTACATTTATAGATTCTGTATACCTTTAAGATTATAAATGTGAGTTTAGATTGGAACTTATATTGTATAGCTCTGAATGTCATTTCAGATTTAAAGAGAATAATCTAGATGCCGCAATCAATGTTCCCAACGAACCATACAAATAAAACAACACTTAATGAATGAAAGTCAAGAATCATGAAAAACGTTTTATTTATACTGTCGGGAAAAGGCGTTAAAATGAAACAAACAAACGAGCAAACAAAATATGTAAACGTTAATAATGATTTTTTTAAAAGAAACCACCTACGAATGTGCACAATTTTAAGAGCTTCATATAATCTTCAAAACTCAGCGTCAAATTCTAACTTAAACAACAATATTGTATGTTACTTGTATATAACAATAACCAAAATTATTTTGTTGGAAAGTCAGGATTGTGCAATTATTTTACAATTAGAAAAAAAACATAAATGAAGTTTTACATATTAACATGTTGACTTTACATCAGATGATTTACGTTAAGCAGTCAATAATGGCAGCATACACAAACATTTTAAGTTACTTATACACATTTGCTCAAGAGTGCGTTGGTGGAACGTACGTTGGCGAGAAATATATATATATATATATCTTTACAATTAATTGAATACCAATGTAACAATTAGTTGTTTGTTCTGAATGGATAAAAACAACACACAGTACGTTAACAAATACCAAAGCATATTTGAATATGTTATATTATATTTCCATGATATGGTTATTAGATATAATTATTGATTATTATTTAGAGGATGCAAATTCAAGTGATGCTATCACTACTCTCCTTCAAAACCCTCGTGTAACTTGATAAAATAAAAGTATGCATTACCTTTTGAAAAAGTTTATATGATAAATAAAATGCCTTTTTTGATGACGAAAAAAATAATATTTTATTATAATTATAGTGATGAGCCCAAACCAATTTTAATATTATAACAACAGCGTTTGTGGGTTGAATTTTGATTTAAGATCAGCAAAAGTCGATGATCTTCCTATCAAAGGCCATTACAAAAGGTTCTTTGAATGCAACTGAAAAAATAAGCTAATCTATACATTTATTATTATCACTAAAATTATAAACATTAAGGTATACAGCATATATTGATTTTAATGCAGTTTATGTACACATTTGTATGTCACATGCATTTTTTAACGTTAGTTTTTAATTAAAATGATGAGCATCCAAGTAAA
The DNA here is from genome assembly GCF_026571515.1 of Ruditapes philippinarum. NCBI lineage: Eukaryota > Metazoa > Mollusca > Bivalvia > Venerida > Veneridae > Ruditapes > Ruditapes philippinarum. The sequence continues at coordinate 17,754 of NW_026867329.1, read as the reverse complement.
AACAAGATGCATGCTATTTTCGTGTTAATAACAATAATCTATCAGGGAAATTCCGGTTTTATTTACCTTATGGAAGCGTTTTCCTGAAGAATTCATGTTCACACGAAATAAATCAGAGCCTGCATCAGCAACAAATATGGTATTATAAATGCATATGATTAAAAAGGATAATTATGTTTTGTGCAACATAAATTGCACGTCTAATCTAATGCTACTATAATTATTTATATTTCTTCGATGTAAATGAATATACAGTAAAGACAAACAATAAAGAACTTTATCTATATTTATCAATTTGTGTAATGAATTTTCAAACAAATAAATCAATACCTGTAAATTAAAACTTGAAAAAAGAGAACATTGGAAAAAATAAAAGCTTGAGAAAATCTTAAAAAGACATAAAGCATTCATCAAACATGTTATCTAAAAACTTAGCATATTTACATACGAATTCTCATTTCCAACAATAAATAAATGAATGGTGTTTATTTTCTAGCTTTCTTATAAAAATGGCCTGTATAGTAAATCATCTTGATTGTATCATATATAATGTTCAAAAATATAGAATATATAATTATACAATATACATGTAAGTGCGTATTGAAATTGCGGTATATCTAATCAATGAAATAATTTTATTATTGGCAATTCTGTTTCAATAAAATCTTAAAATATCAAAACATTTTACATTATTACACATTTCTGTCACCACACAATGATATCAATCCTTTGCACGAGAAAATACTACAATTAAATATCATTGCGTGCTTTTTCACGAACGCTCTGTTAAACTCGGCAACAAGTATTTTTTAATTAAATCTAGCACAGTAATTATTATTGTGTTTTACTATAATTCCGAACTTTTAACGTTTATATGTTTATGTCTCTTTAAACTAAAGTGTGTGACATGGTCATAACAAAAAAAATTAAGACATTAATTGCATATTATGTAAAATGTATTTTATATTACCAAGAAGGACAATAATAGCTGTGACACGACATTTTATAGCCTTTATGTCCATGGTATATGGTTTTATAACAAACGGTTATGGTAATGGTTATAAAATCTTTTTTATCATTTTTTCCACAATAATATATGAATGATTGGGCACGTTTTTTATTGAGTTTTTTTTTGCATGTATTGTTTTTATACTGTCTTTGAATTGTTGTCATTTTAATTCATCCCCCCTTCTATGCGCTAATTTTAGAAAGTTTAATATCTTATCATAAAATTATTTGTTTTCAAACATATGTGTAGGGTAACTTGACTTAAAGATTTATTCTCATGATGCCCTTATGTCTTTGGTATCCGTGTCATATGCGAAAGAAGTCCATATACTGTATATCAAATATTGAAATTACACACCAGCTCACTCTCTATAAAATTTATCAAATGAATGTCCAGCGTTTGCACTTTTTGATGTACAAATCAAAAATAAAATATTGGATTCAAACCTACAAATTTTGACTCGATTTCATCTTGCCAGTCCAAAAAATCAATATCAAATGACAATTATACTCCGTCAAGCCACGTTTTCATTCCCAGTGTTCACAATAACTCATATAAACTTCTTAATTGAAGTTCGGACAAAGTTTCAAAATTCTCAATGTGATAATAATAAATATTATTTTTTATTGTTTAGTTAATATTGAATCTATTTGATCAATACATATATCCAGTTGCAGAACAAAATTGCGAATTGGCGTCGGCAGTATCATTCTTAACAATGTATACTAAGCTGATATTTCAATGTAATCAAAATGAGGAACCATAATCTTTATTATATTAGCATATTAAGCTTAATAATAAATGGCGCACGAATATTTATAACTTTCCACATCGCTGTACCCTATCATATTCAATAAAAAAAATATCACTTTGCAGAAACAAAATTTTAAGTGATACTTTTGTGAGCTATCATACTGACTTTTACTGGTAGCACATTGTATAGTAAAGACATGACTTACTTAGATACATGCATCTATATCCAACCTTACAGTAAAAAAGCAATATCTTGAGGAAAGTCTGCATAATGTATGCATTTTTCGATCTAACTAAATACAAAAAAATGATATCGTTGATAATAATATACAAATATTTGTCATCGACATAAATAGCTGAGACTATGATTTCTTGTTCAAATGGTAAAGTATTTCAATTGACGATTCATTTATACACATATAATTTTTTTTTAATTTTGGATCATTGGCAAATCATATCATGACGATTGCATTATTTCTTTATTAAGTACTTTTAATGGCCTAAAATTATTTCCTGATTTAGTTAACACATCTTTAATATAAAATTGAATTATGTCTGAATGTATGATAATGATTTACAATAATACAACAAGTTTTTGTTTTGTGTACGTATACATTTATTTTAATGAAAATTGGCATTGTATACATTTATTCAACAATCATAGTAAAACATTCGAGTATAATATGTTCTTAGAATACTTAATAATCTAATATATTGTGTATATTGTAAACTGTAGTAATGTAGGACATAAAATATGCCTAAACTTATCTTAATGGTAGGATACTAGGACATCGCACACCTGCAAAATGCTCTCAATTGGACTATCTTGTTGTTGACTCGAAGGTATTTTTTATTCTAAGAAATCGTAAGAATATCAATTTTTGATTGTCTAACGATTTCTTTGTATAAAAAGACACTTTACCTTTGAGACGACAACAACAACAACAACAAAACAACAACAACAAAAAAACAACAGTGAAATTGGTAGCATTTTGCAGGTGACATAGTATCCTACCATTGAATCTGTATTATCGACGTTTGTGATCCAGCATGCTAGACTTAATTTAAATAAAGGCTCCGGTAATAATGCGGCTACATATGCCACAGACTGGTGCGTGTATTTTGTTTAACAGTTACAAATTATCTTTTTGACGAAAGATAACAATTCCTGAACGTGACACGTAACCATTTGTTGTATATAAATATAAGAGTTTCAATATTTCATTTATATTACTATTTTATCTGAATTGATTCTTCAAATTAAACAATTGCTTATGTAAAAATTGTCCATTATCACATTATTTGTCACTGTATTTCAATTCGTCGTTAGATACACAATGTAGTAAATCAGTGTTATTGATAAATTTTCTTTGACACACCATGCCAGCTAAATAAAGATAATAACACAATTTATTTACATAGGGCTATCACCATACGATTTCACAGATCCGCTTAGCTTACCACAGAGTGTCGTATGTGTTGTGGTGGACCCTAATCGTCTACATTTTATGTATGACCCATATCTGCTTTCATTTGAAGAATGGCAAGAAAGCATCTCAACTAAGGCAGTGCGAAAATATTTACCAGTTATACTGTACAAAAAGAAGTTTATACAATAATTCATATAGAAAATTGTTCGTGTTATCATTAGGACGCCACTCCAATACTCGACATCAGCTGCTTTCCTGGTTCTGGAAGGGCTTATTTCAGCAGATTGAAAGAAGTTCCTTGCCCAAACAACAGAATATGGTAAGTTAAATGCAACAAAGAAAAATGAAATAGCCAATAGTATAAGTGTAAATTCTAATCTAATAGTTGAATTGTCTGAAACGATATTCCTGCTTTCTTTATTTCTTATGAAAAGTTTCCTTACAATAAGGATATTTAAAGCAGTTATAATTATGAACGGTATTAAAGTTATCGTGATAGCAAACACTCCATCAAGAGCAAATGACAGAAATTTATAATCAGCATTAGCAGTGCACACTGTTCTATGCATTTGCGTGTACTCTCCACTCAGGATAGGTTTGTACAAAACCAACAAGCAGGAACAGGCAAGCATTGTAAGTAAGATCTTTCCGGCTCCTCTTTTTAAACTTTTTAGTGGGTAACACACACCCATAAATCTTTCAATAGTGAACACTACAATAATCCAAGAAGACATCAATCTTGATATATAAGCCATGTACAGAAGAAACTGACATAATCCATGTCTATTAAGAAAGGATACATCCGTGTCAGGACTGATGTGTTTTAATCCTCTTCGAAGCCATTCCACTAGCACATAAAATATCAGAGAAGAAATATCAGACATTGATAATGCAGCTAAGTATAAACTTGCTGATAATTTTCTCATCTTTTTGGACCTAAATACTAACAAAGATAGAATATTTCCAACGACGCCGATGACAAAAATGATTGGTGTAATATAAGAGAATATATTTGATCCAAATTTATACACGAAGGGCTTATTTCTTAAAGTGACGTCCTCGTTACAGAAGTAGCAGTCAAATCCGGCTTTGATCCCAGATATGTTATCTGACGTATTAGATGTTAGTGGTGTATAACCAATTGAAATATTCTGTAAAGAAAAAAAAAGATGGTTAAAAACATTTTATTTCCATATTTTTGTCCATATTTTATATGTCCCCAAGCACGGGTTTGACTCAATGGAAGATATGGATAAGTTTAGGTTATAACACAAGCGTTATTATCTGACATTAGAAAATACCAACATGGTCTGCCTTGAAAAATAAAACTTTACATTTTATGGTAACCTATGAAAAACGGTAAAGATCTAACTTGAAATGCCGTTACAGAGTAGTGATTATGTTTATTTTTGAAGTTAAGGATTTCAAACCGCGCAAGCTTGTAAATCTTCGTAACACTTCGTTTTTAAATTAATAGTTATTAAATAAATTTTGGATTGTAAAATTTAACTAGCTAATACAATACTTTTTATTCATTTGTGAGTACTTATAGTGGTCATTTCGTGTTATTCACACGTTATATCATCATGAGTTGATGCACTAAATGACATTATTATAAAAGCAATATATAGACTAGACAAAATAGAGATCTTAAAGGAATGCTAATTTGACGTAAGGAACTTTGACATTGTCAGTTCAAAGCCAGACGGCATAATCAACTGTAGAGTAAATAATCTAGAAAGAAATGGTATTATTTATTTAGTTATTTATTTATTCATTTATTTATCCACTTTAAGGAATGACTTGAAAGAAACTAGATAAACTATCAACTCCTCCTGTGTTGCAGTTTTACATTAGTATACGATTTGCTATTGCAGTAATAAAGTGAATGTTGAATAATTAACTTTTGAATGGAAGTAATATGTACTTCTGAATAAAATAAATGAAAACAAAAACTTACTATCACTACTTTCTACATGCGTCGCTCCTTTGATAATCAAATGAAAACATTAAAACTGTTGAAGTTAAAAATGGATCATTGTATTAATGAACTTGAAATAAAACACAACATGTTTTTAATATTGATTGCTACGGACTATATTTTCAAGTTTTTAAGTAAATGGAAAAATTAAATAAGCTGCTCATGATAGATGATTAATTTTTTTTTATTGAACCTATGGTTATAAGACAAAGTGCAAAATTATAACATTAATACATATTTACATATTTTTACTTTAATCAAGAACATTTTAATTATCGCTCTCTTAACGTTTTTTTTATTTTATTTTGTATTTTTAATATTTTTTTTTTTTTTTTGTAAAAGAATTTTAACAAATTATTTCGAAAAATTAGGTTAATATTCAATGATATAAGAATTTGTATTAGAACTTTATGTATATTACAACATGATTTTGTTGTATATATGTCAATGCATTTTGTATAACACTGATATTTCTTAAGAAAGTGTGGTAATTTTGACAATTGGCATATGCGATAACCATGGAAACTGCCCGTTTACAAAAAAACTATCACGTCAACATAAATTTTATTTCTATTTTTGAATCCACCATAAAATTTTACTTGATATATCAAAAATGTAGAATTGTTTTTGATAGCTATAATTATTTACAGAATTCATGCTTATTTTTCTCAATTTTTTTCAGTTAAGAAGCATGAAAAACTCATTTTTTAAAGAAATATGTTCAGATTATCTTTTGTTTTATACAGAACCCTTAGATAAAGCAAGTTTTGTATAAAATTATGCTTGTTGTGTGTGTAATAAGCTGTCTTATACATTTTTATAAGACAGTTTGGCTATTTTGACAGTTTTTAGATATACGGTTACCATGGAAATTGCCATTTTTCAAAAAATCTAACGCGTCAAGATATATTTTTCTTTTTCTTTTTGAATTTGTCATTAAATTTTTCACAGTATACCAACAATTTAGAAAATCCTATGAAAGAATCTTTTCAAAATCTTTAATTTCACAGAATTCATGTTTATTTTTCCTCATTTTTTGTTCAGTTAAGAAAAATGGAAAACTAATTTTTAAAGAAATATGTTCAGATTATCATTTGTTTCATACAGAATCATTGGATAACGTTATCTTTATATAAAACAATGCTTGTTGTGTGTATTAAGCTATCTTATACATTTTCTATTTGTTATAACACAAGTTGGCTATTTTGACAGTTGTTAGATATACGGTTTCCATGGAAACTGCCATTGTACAAGAAATCTAACACGTCAACATATATTTGTCTTTTAATTTTTGAATTCGCCTTTAAATTTAACTTATCATACAAAACAAATAAAAATTCTATGAAAGGATTAAAATTTCATAAAACTGTAGAAAATGTCTTCAAGTGTGTTCCTTTCTTCTCTTTATTAGAGAGGTAAATGTGAGAAAGAAATTGGAATGCAATTGTATTAAAGTTGTTAACAACAATAAATAAATAAATTGGTAAGCTAGTATATATTAATAAAAAAAGGGTTTTAATTGGGTACTTTTAAAATAATTAATGTGTGTCAATAAGGTAATAAACAACATTAATTAAGTTATACTTACGAAGTTGTCTAATATATTATCTAATATTCCATCCATCTTTAAAAAGAAAAACAATTATAAACAGTTCATATTTTCAATAAAATCCCTGTAATGCTCCCAACTATAACACTTTGCTAGAAGTAGCTTTTCTCTGAATGATATATTATAGACAATTGCCAATCAGTTCCGATTAATGACTTGATAACAAGTATTATTTTGTTTTAAAAAGTTATATAAACTATGATTTTCTATCCTGTTATCCATATTTCATCATTTCTCCTCCGTTACGACATACGGAATGATCTAAGTTATTAACAAGATCAACTATTGGAGTAATTCAACAGTTAGCGAATAGCAGTGTTTCCAATACCCTAAGAACACCATACTAAGACATTGTTCATTGTTCATGTTTTCATTTTAAAATATACGTAATATTTTCAAAGATTTTTTTCAGACTGCATGGTAACGTAACGTTCTGAAACTTGTTCGTTTGTTATTGTTGAATGTTGTTTGATTTTATTTTCTTCACAACACATAACTTATGTATATCAATATAATCTTCGGAAGCATTTTATGATGAAAAATATACATTACATGGGTAATGTTTTCTTCCTATTTTTTCAGAGAATCACGGCTTAATCACACTAGAATTTTGGTTATTTTGAACATTATTACAATGCTGCTCATGCTATAATCAGGCATTTTATCATGTAATTCTATTGTTAAGTTTCATTGGGTACAAAATCAATACTTAAATCGCGTGTAATGTAAGCATTTTGGTGAGGCATTATCACATATTTTCCTTCTTAAATCAAAATAACTGACAAAGTAACATATATCAACTGGGGACTGGAATTTGGCGGTTCATGTTTGGTACTCATTAGTCATTTGCTAATATAAACTTGCTCAGACTGCAGTTAACAGAAAGATACGAAGATTTAGAGTTCAGACATCAAACAAGCTGATGCATTATCTGACTTTACAGCAATTAACATGTTTTTATGTATGTATGTATGTATGTATGTATGTACGTACATACGTAGGTACGTACGTACGTACGTACGTATTGTCCCTATACTTTTTATGTATAAGTTTGTATAATAATAATCATTCAGTACGATTTTAACATTTTTATGTTAAAGTAATATGCTGTCTTGCACTCTTATTTAATTGAACTTATTTCTGTCAGTGTTAACTAGTAACTTCAAACCGTTAATCAAGTTGATTACACATCCCATCAGGATGTTCTTAGTACAAGCAATCTCTCCTCATTAAGAATCAATCGCATCAAACCAATGCACCATTGTTCAACTGAATACAATACATGGCATAAAGTTCTTAACACTGTGAGCATGCATGGGGTCTTGCAATAGAATTGCTAATTGTATGAAGTTAAACCGGATAACACTGCGAGTAGCATATGATTTTTAATCCGTATTGAAGATTGCGTTTTTACATCAGAGAAGGGATGCAGCTTCCCAAACGTGGTTTATGCATTCTCGTATTCAGCTTTGAGAAATGCAGTAACATTTGTAAATAAACATGCAATTAAATTGGTTTACTCAAACAAGTATATTTCTTATTGTTATTTGTCTTTTACTACTTTATTTTGCATTTTCGTTTGCACGATTATAGGTATACACTTTAGAAGGAACTGGATGACATATTGTTCTGTTATGCTGTTAAACTTAATGTTACTAAATTCATTCCTACATACAAAATATTTCTAAGATTAAATTCTTAATCCCTGATTAATGACGATAATTCCTTTTGCAGCCCTTTAGACAATACAGTTTATTATTTAAGAACGAAGTGATTGTTAAATAGCATTAAGAAAGCCAAATAAAATTTATAAAAAATTCGTCCTCTTTAAGGTCTTAAATATACCAATACGCTTTCATCAAGTGGCTGCAATCATTCTTTGTCCATACAGCTATTCAAATGATACGCATGTTTATGTAAAAATAATTTATCATTCTTTGATTTTTTATCATGCAAAGTTTTAACAAAATCTTCTTACCATTTGTCAATGAATACTTCGCTTAATTGGGAATCCTTTAACATACCTAATGCAAATTTAGAATATTTTATTTAAGAAAAAGGTTAGTCATAGATTTTATTCAGGGACCTTAATTTCTGTTGTATTTTTTCTGTGTGTCTTTTTTGTTTGTCTTTTTTCAGGTATCATAGTCTTACTAAAACTGCTTTTAGGCTAACATTTGATATTATGGTTGCTGTAGAAAAATATACACTGGGATCAATGTACGTTGTAACAATATATACATGTGTAATTGAGAGTAATTCAGCTAACTGATTGCAATTTTCATTAGACTCGGATGGATACAACCCCTGTTCATCCCTTTGATCGGCTTATTGCCGTAGTAACAAATTAAGAAGTAATGCTTTTTAGGAATCAGGGTACATGTATTTGTTTTGAAGCAAATATTCACATACTTAAGCATTTTGTAGGATTTGTGAAGCTCAAGAATGTAACCAACAGTCAAATTTAATAAAAATATGTATAACATGGTAACGTGTAATATGTCCTAATATGAATAAAACAACCTTTGTGATTACTTGTTGCAGTCTATGACATTTTTCAAACAGTGACAACAATCTCTTTTAGATCAGATAGAGTATCCGGATACTTTTGTATTTTCGTAGTTTGTTTGATATCATTGATTAAGCCAAAATCAAACATGTAACACTATATTTCGATTGATGAACGTCTCAAATCTTATAGGGAAAATACCTATTAACGTTTTGATAATCATAGATAGATAGTCGGTTGCAATTTATTCAGAACTGTCTATGCATTTTAAATCGAATTTAATACACAAAACATAAACATACCTGATATGACGATATAACGCATGTAACACATATGTATAAAGTTTCCGTCTTTGAACAACATTTATATTTTAGCATTGTCGTTAAAAAGGACCACTGTTTTGAAAAAAAAATAAGCAAAGTTAACTGTAGAGGTATTGTCAAAATACTCTATACAATTGTAAACACGTATTACACTTGCACTTCATCGGCTTACACAACTCAAAAGATGATATAATTTTATAAGATTTTATTTTTATTCCATGTATTCAAACCATACTTCTTATTTTTGAATTTCGGCAATGGACAATCAGGGATGATCAGTACAGGTATTTCATTCAGTTTTAATGCTTATATTTTTCTGGCAAGATAATTATTCAATTATTGATTGAGATTATCCTTTACTGTCTATGATAAATATTATTGAGGAAAAAGTAAAATTATTATTCATGCTCCGTACTCTGTGCACGCAATATGATAAGTCATATTGTATTATTATTATTATTATTATTATTATTATTATTATTATTATTATATACCACATTTCTATAGCACTCTTTTCATAAATAATAAATGTTCAAGAGTGCTTTACATAAATCCTATAAAACATAATCATATATATATATAAGACATAATGTACAACAATAATTAAGTGAACCTATTAAACAATAATGATAATCTAAAACCAGTAAAGGATGGTAAGAAATACAGACACATTTAGTTTAAAATCAAGGCTCAATTAAAATTAACACTGATACTATAGCAAAAGTAGTACATGTATGATGATTTATGAACTAACAAACATAGAACTTTATGAAATAATGTGTTTTGAGAGCTCTCTTAAAACATGGCAAGGTATAACAGTCTCTAATGTCAGGTGGTAACGCGTTCCATAATTTTGCTGCGGCTGTCTGGAAGCACCTTTCACCATATCGTACTGTCCGAGATTTAGGCACAACTAATGTCATTGAGGTATTCTGGGACCTCAGATTTCTGACTGGGATGTACACGTCTATCATGTCTTTTATATAGGCTGGTGATTGATCGATGAGGGATTTATATGTATAAGTCAAAATTTTATATTCGACCCGATACTCTACCGGAAGCCAGTGAAGTTCACGTAAGATAGGTGTTATGTGGTCATATTTGAGTGTTTTGGTCACAATTCTAGCTGCTGTATTTTGAACATGTTGTAACTTGGTCATTGTCTGCTTAGAGACTCCATATAACAGTGCATTACAGTAGTCTAACCTAGAAGTAACAAGTGAATTTACTAGAGATTTGGTTGCTTTAACAGTAAGATTTGTCTTAATTGTGCATAACAGTTCCTACAGACATTATTTACATGTTGTTCCATCCTCATGTTCGAGTCAAGAAATGCACCAAGATTGCGCACACTAGATGATTGGCTAATTTTCGAACCGTCGACTGTTACTGTAACATCTGAAACAGGTTGTGTGTTATGTTCAGATGAGAAGATAATCAACTCCGTTTTGTCGCCATTTAGCTTCAGCATGTTGGCATTCATCCAACTTACAATATCTTCAAGACATCTTTCAATACGGTTTATATTCTTCTGAATTGAAATATTAGTCACAGGTTTGAAGGATAGATAGAGTTGTGAGTCATCTGCGAAGAAATGGTAGTTTAGATCATGTTTACGGCAGATTTCTCCGACAGGTTTCGTATACATAACATAGCTCTTGGGTCCCAGGACAGACCCTTGAGGTACACTGTACTCCATGTGGACTGGTTGTGATAGTTTGTTGTTTATGCATACAGTCTGGTATCGGTCGGTCAGGTATGACGTCATCCATGCGAGTGGCTTGCCTGTAATTCCAAAGTGTCGTTCAAGGCGGCGAAGGAGCGTTCCGTGATCAATTGTATCAAAAGCAGCAGACAAATCAAACATCACGAGAATAGTCACATTGTTATTATCCAAAGACCGTAGAATGTCATTTTGAACTTTTAACAATGCAGTCTCGGGCGAATGGAACTTGCGATAAGCAGATTGGTTGACCTCGTGTAGATTATTTGTCTTCAGATGGCTCTCAATTCGTACGTCAACGACCTTTTCCAAGATTTTAGACAGGAATGGCAAGTTAGACACAGGCCTATAGTTTTTCAGTTCGTTAGGATCTAGATTTGGTTTCTTTAGAAGTGGTCTTATTCGTGAGTGTTTGAACATTTTTGGTACATAAGCAGCATCCAAGGACACGTTTATAAAACTGGTTATCACTAGTGTTAGTTCATCTAGGCATTCTTTTAACAGCCATGTTCTGAAACTACGTAATATATCAAACTTTGAAAATTTTCAGTCAAGTGTAACTTTCACAAAACAATCAAGTTTGCAGAGCAACAAAAAATGTATGCCTAAGGTTTGAATGTAAAATCGTATTATGATGCGAAATATGCCGTATGAGTTATGGCATAATCTGCATATGTCTTGTAAAATTCTTTGTGCTATTTTTTAATTCCGAATATAATGTTCAAATCAGAATATTTCACATAGTTATTGAATGAATGGGACTGATATAATTGTTTGAATTTGCACTTTCACAAAAACTGTTGTTTGAAATGATCTTATAAAACTTTTTATAAAACTATCAATGAAGTATCAATCATTTAGAATTAACCTACATGCATTAAGAGTAATGTGATTGGGCCGGCAACTAGCTTATTTTCTAGGTCCTGCCGTGGTGTGAACATTGTTTACAGTTCAATTGTTTTGCCTTTGAAAAATAAATCCATGCTCGATCTGTTTGGCAAATCAAAACATGTAACAATGTAAAAGTCCGAGAAATTTTAGATGTTAAGTAAACACAAGACGCCGATTGTTTCTCATTTTTCTTATCCATGTTTCAAAAAATTTCAACAAAAAGAAAAGGTTTTTATTTACATGTTCAGCTGACATCACCCCGCCCATGATACATACATGAACCTATCTTGTTAAATTCAAAAGATTAAATGAATGATAACAAACTTAAATTGATATTTATATTTGTTATTTGCAATTGTTTTGCCATAGGTCTGACACAGGTTCTGACCTGTGTTTGCTGTAACCCATCTCAATCGTGACTAATCCTGACAACTACCCTCATCCCACGGCAACCTAAACAACAGGAGTAATAAATTAATATATACACAAGTAAGAAAAAACATGTTATATTTGTTTTTGATTTATATTTCTGTATCATAATGGTACGATTTCATTTGTTTTAATTTTGATTCAAAATAATATGAATCAGTTGTGCTAAATTTTTGTACTAAAGCCAAGTGTTTCAAAAATGTAAATCACAAATCACAGTCTTTTTGAATATTCCTATAAATAAATAACCATACTAGTATTTAGCACGATGTGTTTGTTGACAAAGTGTGTATTTATGTATTTGCTCAGAAAATAATTATGGGATTTCGTTACAAATTGAATACCTTATTGCTTCTGTAAAGAAGACGTCAATAAAACAGATGCCCTAAAACAGTAATAAAAATCCAAGTCTGTTTACCAGATTTGTCTGCGTTTTCTATTGTGTCGTCGGAGAAGTGAAGAAATACATCCCCACTGTAATTATTATCAATGTCATGGTTTCATTAGGGATTAATGTTGAACCCCGATAAATGTTTAAAACTTTTTTACTGCCCTTTATCATTCAGGTCGTAATTTATCAGTATTTACTGATGTTTTTGGCGTTTAAATAACATGTTTATCATGAACAATATTGGACGTACTCGTAAACTTGCGCATTCTAAAAACAAGTTATTCCCTTTCTTTCTTTTCCAGGACGGAGTTTCCAGTATCGTGAACAATGTTACTGACAGGCCCTAGACCAACCACATAGACACTTGATCTGATGACAGAAATGGATGCATTAAAAATGAATAAGTGTTGCATTGTTTTAATGTAAAATAAACAACCGCTTAACCATTCATACTTGGCCTACCATATATTGTCCAATGGAAATAATCGAAAAGAGTGACTGTGCAAAAAAATGTAAGGAACGTATTACTTACACAAAAAATGATTCTCGTCAAGTAAAAAAATAAGTCTGTAATTCACTTTCGCTATATGACAACTGAATTTTTACACGTATTTTATCTAAAAGGAATTCGCTGACTTTATAACACGCTTGTCAATTGTAGATTTGATATGATTGACTTGATATGATTGTGTTATTTGGGTGTTTAAAATGCACAGAGTTTCATAATAATTATTTAGATTTTTATTGGGGCAATATCATGATTAAAACAGATGAATTTTAGCAATAAATCTGTAAATGTTATGGTTTTGATTTCTTTTATTTCTAAAGCGTTTCATTACTTGCTGTGTAAAAGAGATTATAAATTACTTTAATCTTCACTCGTAAAACAAATATTACTGTCTGAATTAAATGAGATCGCCTCCAATTATTTTATTTCATGAGGGATTATTGTTAAATCTTAGGGAATTTGCGTTCCTACTTTACATTGTTAAATTAACAGTTATTTCTGCAACACAGTTGTCATTTAATAGTTCTGTAATCATAACATTTTTTAACATCAATAATGGAGGAGGTGTCGTCATTCCATATCGCTGTTGGGTGTGAGTGTAGTCTATTTTTTTCGTTTGCGCAATATCTTTCATAGTGTCAGATATATATGATTGACTTGTCTTTTTACAAAAAGTGAGGAACTTAAGTCACTTATAATGTTACACAACACCTGGAAAACACATATCCAAAAACAAAAATATAAATGTAAAAAGTTTTCCCGTACTTCACTTCAGTATTACTCCATTTGGTTATATTTTTCTGGTCCTTCGGGATCATTGATGCCAGCACTATAAAGTGTTGAGAATTGAGTACCGCTCAAGCCGGTGCTAGGGGACGTGAGGGATGTTGCACGTATTAATTATCCCTCATGTACAGACTCGATCAAACCGAGTGTGCAATTTTCTTGTTATTTTGTTGTGATTAATGTTTCCGATGGATCACTTTGTTTCCAGATCTTTATACTCCACAACATCAGGTGTCAAGTGCTGTGTGGTAGCTGTAAAAAGTTGCCCCGTACTTCACTTCAGTGTTGTTATATTTTTCTGGTCTTCGAGATCATTGATGCCAGCACTATTGGGTGTTAAGAATTGAGTACCGCTCAAGCCGATGCTAGGGGACGTGAGGGATGTTGCACGTATTCATTATCTCACATGTACAGACTCAATTAAACCGAGTCTGCAGTTCTCTTGTAATTGTGTTGTGATTACTGCTTCCGGGATCACTTTGTTTCCAGATTTTTATTAATAAGTCTTAAAAAAAATCTCCTTTATTTGTACATTTATAATCAAAATAAGTTTCTGACATTTTAGCACACGTATTGCCTTTTAATATGTATTCTAAAATTTTCTAAAAAGTTTTCTTCGCACAAGCCTTTTAACATTACACTTCACTATATTACCCTAATGACTAAATAAAGATGTTGCGTGAATAATATTACTATATTTTCTTTTTAGTGTCACTTTCTCTGTATCAAGCCAATTATTTAACATTTCATAAGAAAATATGTAACTAATGTTTAAGAAGCTAAAATGAGCTTTTCCAAAAAGTTTTTCAGGACTGGAGACTTTGACATCCTAAACTCCTCCCGAATTTCATGTTTGTAAGACTCGAAAGTATAGGATTATAATCATAACTAAGATAATCGTATAGTCTTTTATGTAGAAGAATCATTGATTTCCTTCCTTTCTCAACAGTTGAATAGCGCACGTGCGTAAAAATACTTTCCTTTAAATACTTTATTTTTCTTATTTTTGATTAATTCGAAATAGACACATTTTTTATAGCAGTAAAGGCGACGTTTGTTTTTTTATCTGTTGACATTAACTTCCCATATACTTTGCTGTTAAAGTGATTTTTAACCATAAACGTTTAACTATTTGTTCAAATGTCTTTATTGATTTGATACATTTAAATCATGATAATTATCATCTGAGAAATTGCGTATATATTCATATAATATAATAATATAAGTCAACAGATAAATAGCTGATACAATATATTTGTCTATACTTTGCTCATCCTTGTGTGAAATATCTTATTTACTAAAAATACATAATTATATTGAAATTTATGAAATTCTTATCGAAAATGACTAATATGAATAAAAGATTAAATGAACTTTATTATGGAAGCTGGTTTCCCTTACATTTCATGTAAAGTTTTTCTTGTTGGTTTTTTTTTTCTTAAAAAATGACAATATATAATTCATATTAAGACCACATAAAGTGTGTAGGATTTTAAACTCTAACATATCGATTTTGTGTGAATTCAAAACATCTATTTTAAATTGACAAAGAGGCTAAATAGCAAGAAGCAATAATTTCTTATATCGAATTTAAGCTTAGTATATATTAGTTGTTAGCCAATTGAGAAAAAATATATCTATTAAGTCGGAAAATAATTAACAGACTGCGTGGCAAATTAGATACCGTATTACACCTGCCTGATCTGTTTAGTGAGACGTCAATAGTAGTACAAAATAATAAAATGGAAAATGGAATTTAGTTCTTTAATTTAAAGCAGAAATTGGGAGACATGTAAAAATAAACTAGCCACAAAAAAAGTTCATCTTATCGTAGTTATAGAAATAATATATTTAATTCAGCAGTTAAACATAATTATAAAAACTAGTTTTTGATGATAATCTAAGCAGAGTAATCGTGTATAAGACGACATTTAACATATAATTAAATACGCCCCCTTTTTAGTTAGTTTTTTTCTGGCTAATGTAAATTCCTGTTAAGCTAGATGTCCTTTCATCGTTCATATAGTTTCAGAATATCACAAACAATAGACAGCACGATATGTATTACAGATATGTCTGCTTTGTTCTGGAGACAACTACAAAGCATAATAACTCCAAGAGCATCCTGTCTGTATTTCCAGGCCCGTATCCACTTTAACCTGTTATACCATACATCGGAAACATTGTCTACTCTCACGCGAACTTTGCATTTTTAAAATTAGATTGGCAATTTGAAAAACAAGATCGCATGATTTTTATCATGCAAAATAAATCAGGAGGTTTTAATAGGTTTTACGTCGCATTACCATTTTCGAGTGTCATATGGCTACTTTCTAGCTTTATCAGTGGAGAAAAGCCTCAGGTGCCGCTCCGTTCATCAGGCACAAACGAGCAACCGAGCAGAAAAACGAGCTGAATAACATTGTAACGTTAGAAAAATTTATAGTACCGGGAGCGATTTAAACCCACCACGGTAAGGAAAAAGACGTCAATTCCCTTAAGGCGATACTATTATTAAATTACTTTGATTGAATTGACTTGCAAACAAAAGTAATTACCACAAATATGAAATAAAAAAGTGTATGATTAAATAATGTTATAAATAAGTAGGTGAATAAGTAAGTGGGTATAGTATTTTTATTCAATATTTCAGTATGTACATGAGTCATTCTATATTTTTGTAACATTTTCAGTTTGAATATCTTTGATTTTTAGATGTCTATTGAGGATTGAAATTTTTTTTTTGTGGTGTGATAAGGGATATTTCCCAATCATGAAAAATCATTTTAGTAAGCTTAAAATGTCCCAATTTTGTCAGAAGAGTATGACTATGACATGACTACTTCTCTCATGTCACTCCTGTAACACTTTTATATTTAACAGCTAGAAAGAGGAAGGTATCAGTAAATATTTCTTTTTCATGGGCTGTTACATGAGTGACAGGTACTGTTACAGGAAAGACACTTCTGTTACAGCAGTGACAAATAATAAGCATGCATAGTACTTCGTTATTTTACCAAACTTTTATAGAATTTCATTTTATTTTATCTTTAGATAAAATGTAATCATGTAGTGTTTGATTATCACCTGACGATACCGTGGTTAGATAATAATGTCATTTTACATATTGTTATATGAGTAACATTTTAGTTACAGGAAATATATTTCTGTTACAGCAGTGACAAAATATGCATGCATGGTACTTCACAATTTCATCCAACTTGTATTAAATTCATTGATACAAGAAGATACTAAATGTAAGACGTTTATCTTATGTCAAAGTCCAAGTGTGCTGTCACAGTTATTCTCCCCTAGTTTTATACTGATAAGCATTTCCTAAATGCTAATATATATGGTTTGTGTGGGTTTGTAACCCTGATTTCAAACAGGACAGTAAATTCAATGACAATTT